>NC_084659.1:4064476-4364476 GCF_019802595.1 Syngnathoides biaculeatus | reverse complement strand
CCTGTGGGGCGTTTGCATGTTCTCCCCTTGCCAGCATGGGTTTTCTCCAGGCACTCTGCTTTCCTCCGAGATCCCAAAAGAACATGCAACATTAATCAGACACTCTAAATTGCCCCGAGGTATGATTGTGAGTGTGGCTGTTTGTCTTGATGTGCCCTGCGATTGGCTGGCAAACAGTTCAGGGTGTACCCCACTTCCTGCCCGTTGACAGCTGGTATAGGCTCCAGCATTCCCTGCGACCCCTGTGAGGGTAAGCGGCGAAGAAAATGGATGGATGGATTTAGCCAAGTAAATATCAGGTGCATTTGATTTGCATTAATGCTGCAGCCACATCCTTGCTCATCTGCATTTGGCACACATTCACAACTGTAATGTTGTTTTATCATATTTTCTTTTGCTATTAGTCTTGGAGTAATCTGGAAACTCAGGTTAGTGTGGGGTCAGGGTTAGGTTAGGTGTGCCATATAATTTGTAAATGTGTGTTGGTATGGCAATAAAGCTCCTTCGATCCTTGTTAGGGGGTTTGTAAGTTGGATGGGACAAATATAACTGAAACTTATCAAAATTAAAAATTAGTCAATTCCTGCCACTACTTACCAAGGTCTTTGCCAAAACCAGACTGCTTGAATCCTCCAAAAGGTGATGCCACATCAGTCTTATTATAGGTGTTAATGAATACTGTTCCAGCCTCCAAGTGTTCACTCACATACATGGCCTTATTTATGTCACGGGTAAACACACCTGAAGCCAAACCATACTCAGTGTCATTGGCTCGCTGTAGAACTCCTTCCATATCCCTGTAATTTGATAAAATGGAGAATAACTTCATTTGAGTCACAAAATTTACAATACAATACTGTGAACAGGGTATACTGTTTTGATTACTGACCCATCTTTAAATTTGGACACAACCATGACAGGCCCAAAGGACTCCTCTTTGGCAATGAACATGTGGTCCTCCACATCAGTAAATACAGTGGGCTCCATGAAAAAACCTGTCAGGGAGAGAAAAAAAAAGATATCCTTTTTTTAGCCGCTTATCCTCACTAGGGTTGCAGGAGTGCTGGAGTCTAACCCAGCTGTCAATGGGCAGTAGGCAGGGTAAACCCTGAACTGGTTGCCAGGCAATCGCAGGGCACATAGAGACACTCACAATCCCACCTGGGGCAATTTAGAGTGTCCTATTAATGTTGCATATTTTTGGGATGTGGGTGGAAACCGGGTTCCACTGGGGAAAAACCCACGCAGACACGGGGAGAACATGCAAACTCCTGGGATTGAACCCTGGAACCCAGAACTGTGAGGCCTCACAGTTCTGAGGACGGGAGTTAGAATCTTGGCCCTGCTTGTGTGCAGTTTACATGTTCTCCCCCCGTGTCAGCGTGGGATTTTTCCGGGCACGCCGGTTTTCTGCCACATTCCATAAATATGCATTAATTGGACACGCTAAATTTCCCATATGTGTGATTCCAAGTGTGACTGTTGTCTGTCTCCATGTGCCCGACGATTGTCTGGCAACCAGTTCCGGGTGGACCCTGCCTCCAGCCCGATGACAGCTGTGATTGGCTACAGCACTCCCGTGACCCTTGTAAGGATAAGCGGCTTAGAAAATAGATGGATGGATATATATTATAACGAAACAGTTCCATTGCACCAACAGAATGGTTGTTGCAATGTTGAGTAACAATTGTTGGAATGTGAGCGCTTCACATTTTAAAGAATCCCGAAGACACTACAATAGTGCCGTGAAAAAGTGTTGACCCCTTCTCAAATTATTATTTGACTTGCCTGGCAGACAAAAAGAAGAAAGATAAAAACAAAACGAGGCAAGTCCTTCATAAATATTTGAGACTCCAGTGAAACACAGGAAACCATTATTCAAAATGTACAAAACGTGCAACAGTTTCACCTTCCCAGGAGTGGCGAGCTACAAAAAAATACATGGAGTGCATGGCGATGAAATATCAAGGAGGTCACAAAGGAACCCAAGACAACAATGATGGAGCGGCAGGCCTCCTTTGCCTTCCATCAATTTTATTCTACTTGTCCGAGGTTGGGTAGCAAGGGCAAGTAGCTTTGGCAGAGAGGCTCAGACCTCCCTCTGTCCAGCCACTTCATCCAGCTCTTCGGGGGGATCCTGAGGCATTCCTGGGTTAGCCGACAGATGTGTAGCAAACATGAGAAATGAAGATGACCCCAGAGTTTTGCGCTCGGTCCATGTTCCCACAGGAATAAAAGGACAAGGAGACGGCACATTTGTTATGGCACTCCAACTTGCCAACAAAAACATCAGAGAAAAGACTGGACTGTTTTGGCTAGCACGGTGGCGCTAAACTAATTAATCGACACACCAAACAGAACCCGCAACTCAATGGGTATCTTGCCAACTTGAAAGGCACACCATTTGGGCCACCGGGTCGGGGCAATGAATGGGTCAAGAGCAATGCCTACAGGGGATGGCACGCCATGGAAAACAAGCGTCTCAATGCTTAAAATAGCAACCTTTGCAGCCTTCTAAAATTACAGATTGGCGCATATTTTGGTTAAATTAACAAGAACAGTAAATCCCACTAAGGGTCCGGGCATCCCACGCTTACTGACCCCCGTCACAACTCAGCTTCCGAAACCAATGTTCCTTTGTCTTCGTTTGTGGTGTATCATCTTTGACTTCTTGTACTATATCATCCTCATTTTATATTTGAGTGAGGAGACTCGAAGAGTAGCTGTAAAGGAGAACTTAAATGGATTTATTGTAGCAGACCTTCAAGGGCTATGAGATTGATCAACAAGTAATAATAAGAAAAATGTTTCTCCTGATTTTCCCAAGTGGTATGCATAGAAAACAAGTTACATGGAGCCACATACATGAAAAAATTTGATCTACAACATGGAATCAAAAAATTACATCAAACCGGAGGCAACTTCATCCATTCAAAATTGATTATATTTTATTTAATCTTGTAACCGCTACATTAGTGCCAAGCTTGTTCTATCCATCCATCCATCCATCCATCCATTTTCAGGGAGCACATGCAAACTCTACACAGGTGGGTCCGGGATCGCACCCAGGACCTCAGAACTGTGAGGCCAATGCTTTCCAGCTGTTCTACCGTGCTGCCACTTGTTCTACTTAAATACAAATGAAACACGCATCTGTGTTTTCGACGTTGAGTGGTATCAGTGGTGAGCGCTTGTGAAGAGAAAAGTTTCGCCCAAGTAAAACTAGTGTTGTTGCATTCCGAATTTACTATGACCTCTACAGACAGCGTCTTTGTATTTCAGTCAGTCAGAATTAGGCAGGGCGAGGCGGCAACGTTTTTCTGAAATTATCAGTAAGAACCTCACCAATACTCACATTCTGTTTGCTGTTGTTGATAAGCTCACCCCCCCCCCCAATCAGATTGCACCAGAAACTAAAAAAAGATGAGAAATGTAATGAGTTTGCCTCTTACTTTAGTGAAAAAACACAATCCATCAGGTTAAATATCAGCACAAATCAGCAAAAAGATACAATAATACTCCATCTATACAATAATACTGATCTATAGCCACCCAGGGAAAGCTCTATTACCATGTCAGAATTTGATACAGTGACCAAAAAACTGCAGTGAAAACTTTTCAGCAGCTGAAATGATCAACAAGCTGTCTTAACTCAATACCACCTGACTTTTTCAGTAATATTGTGAAATCAGTGCAAGCTGATTTGCAACAAATAGTCAATTGTTCACTTCAGTCTGGTGAGTTTCCTAAAGATCGGAAAGTCATTGGTGTTAAGGCTCTTTTAAAAAACAGTACTGGCAGCTTCCGTGTTAGCACGCTCTAGACCCATCTCTCATCTCCCTTTCAATTGTCAAGATTGTGAAAAGTTATTTGTAATCAACTCAGCTTCTTCTTCTTCTTCTTCTTTTTTTTTGGCTTGTCAAGTTAGGGGGCGCCACAGTACGTCATCATTTTCCATCTAAGCCTATCTCATGCATCATCCTCGCTAACACCCACTGTCCTCTCTCACAACATCCATCAACCTTTTCTTTGGTCTTCCTCTTGTCTTTTGCTTGGCATCTCCATCCTCAGCACCCTTCCACCAATATACTCACTCTCTCACCTCTGAGCATGTCCAAACCAGCTACGTCTGGTCTCTCTAACCTGGTCTCCAAAACATCCAACTTTGGCTGTCCCTCAAATGAGCTACTTTCTAATCCTATCCAACCTGTTCACTCGAAGCAAAAACCTCAGCATCTTCTCTTCCACCCCTCACATTCATGCACGTATATTCTGTTTTAGTTTGGCTAATCTTCATTCATCTCCTTTCCAGTGTGTGCCTCCATCGTTCTCATTGTTCCTCCGCCTGCTCCCTGCTTTCACTGCAGATCATAATATAATCTGCGAACGTCCAAGGGGATTCTAGTCTAACCTCATCTGTCAGCCTATCCATTATTACCACAAACAGGAAGGGGCTCAGCGGGGATCCCTGATGCAGTCCCACCGACACCTTAATTTCTTTTGACACACCTACGGCACATCTCACCGCTGTTCTGCTGCCCTCATACATGTCCTGTACTATTCTAACATATTTCTCCGCCACACCAGAGTTCCGCATGCATTACCACAGTTCCTCTCTTGGTACTCTGTCAAAGGCTTTCTCTAGGCCTACAAAGACACAATGGAGCTCTTTCTGACCTTCTCTGTACTCTTCCACGAGCATCCTCAAGGCAAATAATGCCTCTATGGTACTATTTCTAGGCATGAAACCATACTGTTGTTTGGAGATACTTACTTCTGTCTTAAGTTTAGCGTCCACTACTCTTTCCCATAACTTGATTGTGTGGCACATCATCTTTGTTCTTAAAAATGGGGACTAGCACACTTTCCCTCCATTCTTCTGGCATCTTGTCTCCCACTAGTATTCGATTGAATAAGTTGGTCAAAAATTCCACAGCCACCTCTCCAAATTGCTTCCATACCTCCACTGGTATGTCATCAGGACCAACTGTCTTTCTATTTGTCATTCCCTTCAGTGCCTTTCAAATTTTCCCCCGACTAATCATTGCCACTTCCTGGTCATTCACCTTTGCCTCTTCTACTGTAACTTCTCTCCCATTTTCTTCATTCATGAACTTCTCAATGTACCCTTTCCATCTACGTAGCACACTACTGGCACCCGTCAACATATTTCCATCGCTATCCTTCATCACCTTTACTTGCGGCACATCCTTCCCATCTCTATCTCTCTGTCTGGCCAACCTGTACAGATCCTTTTCTTCTTCTTTTGTGTCTAACCTGGTGTATGTCGTCATACAGCTCTTGTTGAGCCTTCACCAACTCTACCTTTGTCCTCTGTCGCATCGCAATGTATTCCTTGCGCCTCTCCTCAGTCCTCTCCAAGTCCTACTTCTTCTTCGCTAATCTCTTTCCTTGGAAAACATCCTGTATTTTGGCGTTCCACCACCAAGTCTCCTTCTCCCCTTTCCTACCAGAAGTCACCCCAAGTACTCTCCTGCCTCCCTCACTTAGTACCTTGGCAGTAGCATTCCAGTCTTCCGGGAGCTCTTCCTGTCCATCTATCTCACCTCTTTCCAAAAGGCCACACAACATTCTTCCTTTCTCAACTTCTATCACCTGATTCTCTGCTCTACCTTTGTCTTCTTAATCTTCCTACCCGCTATCAGAGTCATCCTACACACCACCACCCTATGTTGTCGAGCTACATTCTCCCCCACCACTACTTTACAATCAGTAACCTCCTTCAGATTATATTGTCTGCGGAAAATATAATCCACCTGCGTGCTTCTACCTCCGCTCTTGTAGGTCACTCTATGTTCCCATCTCTTTTGGAAATAAGTGTTCACCACTGCCAATTCAATCCTTTTTGCAAAGTCCACCACCTTCTGACCCTCAAAGTTACTGTGCTGAATGCTGTACTTACCCATCAATTCTTCAACGCCACTGTTTCCTTCACCAAGATGTCCATTGAAATCTACACCAATCACAACTCTCTCTCACTCTGGGATGCTCAGAACTACTTTGTCTAGTTCCTTCCAGAATTTTTCTTTCAACTTGAGGTCACATCCTTCTTGTGGGGCATAGCCACTCATCACATTATATAAAATACCCTCAATTTGAAAATTCAGCCTCATCACTCAAGCTGATACTCTTTTCACCTCCAAGACATCCTGAGCCAGCTCTTCCTTTAAAATAATCCCTACTCCATTTCTCTCCTCATCTACTACATGGTAAAATAATTTAAACCCTGCTCATGAGCTTCTAGCCTTACTCCCTTTCTACTTGCTCTCTTTGATGCACAATACATCAATCTTTCTCCTAATCATCATGTCAACTAACTCCTGAGATTTTCCTGTCATAGTCCCAACATTCAAAGTTCTTACACACAGTTGCCTTTCTGCCTCTGCATTTATCCGGGTTGGGGACCGGCCTCCAGGACTCACAGGAATTGTGCCCCCCTTTGGGCTGTAGATCAGTCAAAACAAGCAATCAAATAAACAAAATCAGCACGTAAAATATACACTTCACATACTACCTCATCTATGTTAAATTTAAAGTCCAATAAAATTAATAAAATCATCAGAGTCAGCACATAATGTACACAAATCACATACTACCTGTGTGAAAATATAAACGATATGGCGATTTAAAGGACACAGGGAAGAAAATAAGTATTTGAACACCATACTATTGTGCAAGTTAGAAATACTTAGAAATCATGGGGGGGGGGGTCTGAAATTTTGATCGTAGGTAAAAAGAAAAATCCAAAAATGACTATGTACGATTTTTTAATGAATTATTTGTGTGATACAGCTGCAAATAAATATTTGAACACCCATCTATCAGCTAGAATTCTGGCCCTCAAAGACCTGTTACTCCGGTGTTAGATTTGTTGTGAATATATTATGTATTTGAATTATTGTAGGTACATTTAGTACATTAGTGTCATCCTTGCTTTGAAGAGTCTTGTTCACAGGATGAGCTCCTCCACACAGATGCAACAGTATCTTCCTAGAAGTGGCCAAGGACAACTCCATCATAACCCAAGAATGTGCCACATCATCACCAAAAACTGTACTTTTGTTTATTTCATCTGCTCACCCCTCCTTTTGACCTTGTGTGTTTTCTAATAAAAAAAGAGTATGCGAGAGGCTGGTTCAGAACGTGCTTGGAGACTGTAACTGGGATCTCTCTTACGTCCTCCTGATCAGAAGAAAGACGACTTCTTGTCCTTTATTTGTGCAATTATTCCAGCAAGTTAGTCGATAAACCTAACATTTTCTTGGTCCTTCGAGCCGGATTTCAAGATACCTGAGGATCCCAGCTTCAGAGTCGACCTCCAGGAAGACCGTGGCCACGGCAACACAGACCCGTTAAGGGACTGGTCCTCGAACTCTCTAACTGGGATCTGAGGGTTGACGGAAATCCAATTGACGAGAAGACGACTTCGTAAGAACAATTTTCTTATGAGGTATAAAAGTAGTGATTGTCGACGGGAAATCTGTGCGAAGGTGCGTCGCAGTCTCCACGAAGGTAACATGAAGGAGGTCCAGTTAAATTCCGTGTAACGAGGACGAACTCGTCTGTATAGGTTACAGTTAAATTCCGTGTAATGAGGGCGGACTCGTCTGTATCAGTCACAGTTAAATTCCATAAGGTAACGAGGGCGGACTCGTCTGTACATTAAAAGGTAATAAATGAGGGCGGACTCCTGTGCACCGTAACAAGGGCAGACTCATCTGTATAGGTCACAGTTAAATTCCATGAAAAGCAACGAGGACGGACTTGTGTATGTACTTAAATTCCGAGTTAAATAAAATACAGTCTGCATAAAATAGCATCTAATAAAACTGCAGGATAAACCGTGTGTGATTGTGTAAATGAGTGTTTGAGAGACAGGAAGTGACGACTTGTTCGGAAGCAAAGACAAGATTCCTCCACCCTTCTGGATAGAAGCCTGAGGAATACCAAGCAAGAGTATTTAACAGTCACCCTGTCTAATACAAAAACGCCAACTGTAGTACACACTAAGTGTAGTGTGTTGGCTCCAAATTCGCAAAATGGTGAAAAAAAATTAGTAAACAAAAGGAAAGGGACAACTTACCTTGCAAGGATTGGAAATGTGTCGAAGTACAAAGCCCAGATAAGATAAAATATCTAGATAAATGGAGTAAAAAACAGACACACACACACACAACTACGCTGGCCAGCTTAATTCGCAAAATATAATTCAGTTGAAAGATGACATAGATTGAAGAAATAAAGGTGACCATACTAAAATGGCCCAAGATGGGTAAGAAGATACGAAATGGTGGTTTACTAGAGAGGAAGGAGTCAGAAAAAAGGAAAAAACAAGATAATGTATATAGAAAACCAACCACACCCCTCAACCCTGCCTTTCACCACCACACAGAATGACTTGATCAGACAGAACTGACTTGAAATGGTCAAAAAGACAGGGAGGACTACAATCTCCTGCACAGACGTCTGCACAAATGACCAACTTATCATCTTGTTAAGGTGACTTGTAACTAAGGATCCAAGTAATCAATCCCGACACACAAAATGGCGCCGACCTGACTATTTAGTGGATAGGACCTGGACTATTGGTGATGTTAACCAAGGCTGTGGAAGATACTTCACACAAAGCCAACATGAATCAATATTTAGAATGTAGAAGATATGGAAAATTTGAAAAGTCAGAGAGCAACCCAGCGTTTTAGACAAAGAGCAAATTACACTAAAATAGGAGGAGAAAAACAAAACATGATGAGCCTTTTGAGGAATACAGAGCGAGTGACAACTGTATTCAAGATTTAGAGTGGTCTGCAGGAAGATGGAGAACAGGCCATTTCAACAGCAGTCGACATGCTCTCCATGCAGGTTCAAAAGACGCAATTCACAGCTGGGTTAACCAACATTACATTGGCCTGAGTACTGGCACATAGGAGGAATATGTTAATCATGCCCTCCATGCAGAGAAAATTCAGAAAGATTAAAAAAAAAACTTCAACTTTTTATGGAAAAGAAACTGCTACAGCAAGCAGAACATTTCCTAACAGAACAATAGGATAAAATGAATAAAGACTTTCTTCATGTAACAATGTGGTACAAAAAAACTCCAGGCCCAGATTTTCATTATGAAAACAAACTCAACAAATACACTCCTGAAAAAAGAAGAAACAAAAATAACAGTTGATTATCTGCACACAGATAATCTGAGGACAGCAGCCACAATGGTCAGACTACCACTGGCCTTGAAAGACAGACGCTTAATGTTGCCACGTGTCACTGTTTAAACCATATGACACACACTCGGAGTGGTTGTGAGGTTTCGTCAAAAGAGACCAAACAGCAACTAATTGGAAACAAGATTAGGAAAATTTGAAAAGTACAGGTTAGCGCAGGCTGTCACCTTCATCAAAAGTGACGTGAATCAACTCTTACCTCTTAACAAAGCAAGAGGAAAGATTTTTTAAAATAAGTCCCAGAATGCATATGGTCAATAGAACTATCAGAAGTGGGACTCATTAGGGGAGCGGAACCTGTACAAATTAACCCTAAAACAGAATATGGACCATGCATGAAACAATATCCATTATAACTAGATGTATTAGACGGCATAAAGCCAGTTATTTAGTCATTGGTTACTGCAGGGGTAATAATTTAATGTCCAGACTCTCCCTGCAACATGCCTATTTTTCCAGAAAATAAAGGCACCCCCCATCAGGAAGTTGGAGAATGGTTCAAGACCTACAAGAAATAAATCCCGCTGTTAACACAACAAGCACTGTGTGTCCCCGACAAACATACACATTCATTAAGACCAGATGCAAACGTTTTTACAGTAGTGGATTGAGTTGCATTTGAAGGCAAAAATACATATTTACCAGGTTACCTTAAGTGTAGTGTGAAAGTCCAACAATTTATTCACAAGTTATGACAGCCAGTATGTCCACATTTGAACTATCAAGTGGCAATGAAATTCTACTTTATGTAGATGGTATTTTGCTTGCATCACCCCGCAAGGAAACTTGCAAAAGTGATACAATAGCATTGTTAAAAGATTTAGCACAGGAGGGACACAAGGTTAGCAAGACCAAACTGCAAATTTGTAAACAACAAGTTAAGAACTTAGGACACAACCTTAGCACAGGAAGAACAATTTTAGATGATGGAAAAAATAGTTGTACTTAATGCACCACAACCACAAATTTTGCAACAGTAACAGCGCCTTTGTCCAAATTAATGTATGAGGAAGACCTCAAAATGACATCATTGTTAAAATGGACAGAAGAATCAGAAAAAGCTTTCTGTGAGATAAAGAATGAACTAGTGTCAGATTATAGCAAATCTTTGATGCAGATACTAGATTGTAAAGGTAATTTTATAACCTCTGTTTTAGTGCAACAACATAGAGACTCAGCATAGCATGTGCATTATCCCAGTGTGTAAGAGCGGTTATTGTGACATCTATTGCTGTAGAAACAGGTTCAACCATAGCTTTGTTCCATCCTCTGATTCTAAGAGTACCACATGCAGTCTCTGCATTGCTTTTGGAAACAAAAAAGCAACATTGAACCCAGCAACAATTTTTACCACGTCATGAGGATGGTGCAAAACATGATTGTCAAAAGTTAGGAGAAATCTGAGCCAAAAGTAGAAGTGGCCTCAGAGAGCTTTTAGAAAGAAGAGAAGAGATTTGTAGATGGCTGATCTATGAAAATGCATGGTATAGACAGCCAATAAGTATTTACAACAGTGCACGTTTTTGCGCAGCACTGGAAGGAAAAAAAAATAGTGGGATGAATTCATCCACAGCCAAAGTAACACATGCGAAATTGTTAGTTGATTTACTGAATGCAATGCAAATGCCAGAAAACTGTTACTGCATGCAAATACCTCACACATACATCATACAAAGATATGATTTCATTGGGAAATGCTTTCACTGATAGAATACTAAAGGAAGCTGCATTATATATATATATATATAAAATGACAAATTTAGATAAAAGACACATTAAAAATATATGCGCAACATTATAAAAAGACATCTATGTATGACCAAACAACAAATGTATCCTATAAATAGGTGGCCATTTTGAGCTATATCATAGCTAGCATATCTCAAACAGGAAATATATGAGTCTATACAATCAACATTATACAATTTATGGCTTCAATTTTTATTAAAAAAAAAAAAAAAATTAAGGACATGTTTGACATGTCCAAGACATAATCCACAAGGTAATTTGAGCCAATGTAGAGGACGGTTCCCTACACCACAATATCCGTTTATCGGGGGGAAAAAAAAAGGTTTGGTCATTATAGATGCCTTTTCAAAAAAGGATAGAACTCTTTCCAAACCAAACATGCCAACAGCTTTAAAAATAGCAGAGAGGAATACTTGAGTTAATTTGTCTCATTGTAAGAAGGTTATCGATTCTGAAACCATTGTTAATACTAATGTGTTTAATTGGCTATTTGTAAGATAGCTGTTCTCATTCCCACTACCAAGGTCGCTGTAGTCCGGTTACACAGGGGGTAGTGGTATTTAGAACCCTTCTGTCTCACTCCGCTGAAGAAAGCACCGTGACCAAGGCATTTAGGGGAGTGAGTCTTCTATCATAATGGCAGCTAAACAATTAAATTTTTCTGTTGGGTGTTGGATTTTATTTTTTCTGCTTGAATGGTACCTGTGGGAACCACCCAAGATCCTAGAAAACAAATTGGAGAACTGCATAGAAAAGAAAAAAAAATAATTCAAGTTCATTAAAATAACATGGTACATCTGTAAATGTAAAAACCACATTCTTGTGACAATAACCATGCCATGAGAGTTGCAAGTGTTATAAAATGTGTAACTGCAAATGGAACTAGGGCTTATGCATCTTCCAAACAATCCTCAATTCCCTGTATATTTGTGCAGGTCACAAACTACCATAACCTGCCTTTGTGACAGTTTTGAGGTTAAAGGGGAATGACTGCTTGTTTAAACATTAAATTAGATGTAGAAAATTGGCTTCAAATTGCAACAGGCATTTCAAGATAATAATTGGGTTCTCATGGTAGAAAAAAAGGCGTCACAGTGACACAGCTGTAAGGCTTTGGCGTCACAGTTCTGAGGACTCTGTTTCAGTCCCAGCTCCTCCTGTATGGAATTGCATGTTCCCCCAATGCCTGTGTTGGTTTCCTTGTTGGTGTGATTGTGAGTGCGACTGTCGTCTGTCTCGATGTGCCCTGCGAATTGGCTGGCAGCCAGTTCAGGATCCGATGACAGCTGGAATAGGCTTCAGCACTCCCGCGACCCTTATGAGGATAAGTGGCAAAGAAAATGTAATTTATGAGAGGAACGGTACCTGATAATGACGAAAAAAATGGGATTCCTGTGTATACACTAACTTCTTTTGAAAAAAAAAAAAATAAATTTCTGAAGAGGTACATCAAATTCATTGGAACCGCAAACAAATAGGGAAATTTATCAGGATTGATGTGTAAAACCATTTTTGTCATTGATAATTCATTTAGTCATTGTCACATACAAACATCTGATGACGATGGAGGTAACAGTCTTTGATAAATTAAAAAAAATGCAACAGGTTACTGTGCTTCAATAACTTCATTATTCCCATGTGTCTGTTCATCCTGTCTGTTTATGAATTTACATCTACTGTACATGCAGTTTTACCCTTGGTCGAAAGACGAGCGGTATGGGAATGACGAGTGTTTTAACATACATCGACGCCACTGATGTTCCAAGTGAGTATAAATTGACTGATCAATTTGGCAGCAGGATTTGAGTCCTCAGGTTGTTGGCGTACAACCATCAACAAACGTAGACCGAATCAACTCCATTCATTACAACATACAAGAATTGGGCATCTGGACACAGAGAGGGTTTGTAACCGTGTATGAACAGTGATCTGCTCATTTATGGCATTCCGAAGCGGAGTTGCTGTTGACAGGTTGGTTGAGAGAGGAGAAATCTGTGCTGTGTTCGGAGAACAATGTTGCGCAGTGAAGCCAACACACAGCTACGGAGTCATGCCACCGAGGGGCTTCGAACCCTGAACGGCTCATTCCGATATTGACACCTCCATGTGAGTGACCTGGATTTCTTTGCCTTTGGAAGATGCACCACTCTGTTGTCCTCAAATTTGGTATCAATTGCTGTTTATCCAGCAATTTGGACCTTGTGTGGATGTTGTTGGATTCCTTGTCTGTATGCTCTCATTGTGAAACTTATTAACACTGTTATGTCACCCACGAACGAACAGGTGGCGGAGATGTATCCTTTAATGGTGAAGAATGAGAGTGACGATGATGATGATTTTCTATTCGCTGTCTGCGTGTATTTGTTTTCCTAAAAATGTATTTGTTAGAGAAGTTGCAAAATGCTTTGAAGAGTCTTGTTCACAGGACGAGCTCCTCCACACAGATGCAACAGTATATTCCTAGAAGTAGCCAAGGACAACTCCATAACCAAAGAATGTGCCACATCATCACCAAAAACTGTACCTTTGTTCATTTCATCAGCTCACACCTCCTTTTAACCTTGTGTGTTTTCTAATTAAAAAGAGTATGCCAGAGGCTGGTGCAGAACGTGTTTGGAGACTGTAACTGGGCTGTCTCTTACGTCCTCCTGATCAGAAGAAAGACAACTTCTTGTCCTTTATTTGTGCACTTATTTCAGCAAGTTAGGTGTTTAACCTAAAATCTGGCTTTAAAAGTCCACCTCCACTCCATGTATTATTCGGAATCAGATGGACCTGTGTGAGGTCGTTAGCTGTAAAAAGACACCTGTCCACGCCATACAATCAGTAAGACTCGAACTTGTAACATGGCCAAGACCAAAGAGCTGTCCAAAGACACCAGAGACAAAATTGTATAACTCCACACGGCTAGATAGGGCTATGGAGAAATTGCCAAGCAGCTCAGTGAAAAAAGGTCCACAGTTGGAGCAATCATTACAAATTGGAAGAAGCTAAACATGATGGTCAATCTCAATCGGAAGGACGCCCCATGGAAGATATCACCTCGTGGGGTCTCAATGATCCTTAGAAAGGAGAGGAATCAGCCCAGGATGACACGACAGGACTTGGTCAATAACCTGACAACAGCTGGGACCACAGTTTCCAAGGTGACTTTTGGTAATACACTAAAACGTCATCGTTTGAAATGATGCATGGCACGGAAGGTTCCCCTGATTCAACCAGCTCATGTCCAGGTCCGTCTTAAGTTTGCCAATGACCATTTGGATGATACAGAGGAGTAATGGGAGAACGTTTGATGGTCAAATGAGACCAAAATGAAACTTTCTGGTCATAATTCCACACTAATCGTGTTTGGAGGAAGACGAATGATGAGTTCCATTCCAAGAACACGATCCCTACTGTGAAGCATGGGGGTGGTAGCATCATGCTTTTGGGGTGTTTTTCGGCACATGGGACAAGACGACTGCATAAAGGAAAGGATGACCGCGGGTATGTTTTGTGAGACTTTGGGGAACAACCTCTTTCCCTCAGTCAAAGCATTGAAGATGGGTAGTGGCTGGGTCTTTCAACATGACAACGACCTGAAGCACACAGTCAGGAAAATCAAGGAGTGGCTCCGTAAGAAGCATGTCAAGGTTCTGTGGTGGCTTAACCAGTCTCCAGACCTAAACACAATAGAAAATCTTTGGAGGGAGCTGAAACTCTGTGTTTCTCAGCAACAGCCCAGAAACCTGTCTGATCAAGAGGTCTGTGTGGAGGAGTGGGCCAAAATGCCTCCTGCAGTGTGTGCAAACCTGGTGAACTACTCAAGGAAACGTTTGACCTCTTTTGTTACAAACAAAGGCTACTGAACCAAATATTAACATTGGTTTTCTCAGGTGTTCAAATACTTATTTGCATCTGTATCACACAAATAAATCGTTAAAAAAAATCATACATTGTGATTTCTGGATTTTTCTTTTTAGATTATCTCTCTTACAGTGGACATGCACCGAGGATGAAAATTTCAGACCCCTCCATGATTTCTAAGTGGGAGAACTTGCAATATAGCAGGGTGTTCAAATACTTATTTTCTTCACTGTACAAGAGGTAGAAGAGAGGAGTCAGAACAAGGAAAAGAACAAGAAATTGAACAGAAAGAAAAAGCAAGTACAGTAATCCCGCGCTACTTCGCAGGTCACCTAACCTCAAAGCACCTGGCTGTCAAACTCCTGAAGTGTACAGTCATTGGCCTCATCAAAGACAGTGACATGTCTGCGTGTCGAAAGAAAGTGATGAGACTGGAGCTTTAGTGTGGCCAAAAGATTGTATAAATGATTTGGACTTCAGGAGGAACCCTTTACCACAGCTGTCCCTCACACTGTCCAACTGTCTTGTGCCAACCGTCGAGATCTTCAAGTTTTTAGGAATTAAGGTCTCTCATGACCAGAAGTGAAAGACGGATATATAAATTCCCTCCTCAAAAAAGCCCAGAAAAGGATGTACTTCTTGCATGGTTATGTGGAACCACAGTCCGTCACACGAGCTGCTGAGACAGTTACTGTACAGTATACACAGCGGTCATCCAATCAGTACTGTGTACCTCCATCATAGTCTGGTTTGAAGCTGCCACCGAAAAGGACAAACTCCGATTGCAACAGACAATCACAACAGCGGATTGTCGTTACCACCCCACCCACCCTTGAAGACTTGCACACCACTGTCTTGTTAATTGTACTGTGAACACCCCCGTAAAGCGGCTGCGTCATAAGCCACACTGGCCAGCAGCGATTAGCCGCGATGGCTCACCTCCGCAGCGGAAGTGGATTGGACAGGGATGCGGTGGCCGTGATCGCATATCATCTGAATGTGGCTCGAAACAATAGTGTAATATTGCCCTGAGGGCTCGAAACAAGAGCGTAATATTGCCCCGGTAACTTCACTCGGTTGTGTGGTGTTGTCCTTTTCGAAAAGAGCTTCCGTGTCAGAAGGGACGTGTTCGTCTCCCACAGTTAGGGTGCATCGCGTGTTTTCATTGGCGAATGTCCGGGTGACGTCACTTATAGAGGATGCAGCCAATATGGCGACCACTTGGATATCGTAGAATGACTTTTCTGCAACTTTGCGCATGGATGACGCGCTCTCCACTCACATTTATTTTTTCGTATGGACAATGAAGTGAATAATGTTATATTTATTTTTCATTACAATATATATTTTACAATGTTTATAGGGATGACACATGGGCTTTAAGCAGGGGATCCTTCCATGCCATGCATGATTTCAAACCATGACGTTTTACTGTATTACAAAGAGTCACCTTGGAAACAGTGGTCCCAGCTTTTTTCAGGTTATTGACAAAGTCCTGTCGTGTCGTCCTGGGCTGATTCCTCACCTTTCTAAGGATCATTGAGACCCCACGAGGTGATATCTTCCATTGGGGGGTCACTCCGATTGAGATTGACCGTCATGTTGAGCTTCTTCCATTTTCTAATGATTGCTCCAACAGCGGACCTTTTTTCACCAAGCTGCTTGGCAATTTCTCCGTAGCGCTTTTTAGCCGTGTGGAGTTATATAATTTTGTCTCTGGTGTCTTTGGACAGCTCTTTGATCTTGGCCATGTTACAAGTTTGAATCTTACTGATTCTGCCGGGTAGACAGGTGTCTTTTTGCAGCTCACGACCACACACAGGTCCATCTGATTCAGGATAGATGGAGTGGAGGTGGACTTTTAAAGGCAGACTAACAGGTCTTTGAGGATCAGAATTCTAGCTAGACAGTTGTTGAAATACTTATTTCCAGCGTTATCACACAAATACATTATTCAAAAAAATCATACATTGTGATTTATGAATTTTTCTTTTTAGATTATTTCTCTCACAGTGGACATACACTCACAATGAACATTTCTGACCCCTCCAAGACCCTTCAATATAGCAGGGTGTTTAAATACTTTCCTCAGTGGATAAATGATTAAAGAGCACGGAAAACAATAATTCTTAATTTCTTGTCTTGTCTTTTCTTGGATGGCTCATTTGAAATAATATTTCTGAGTCGTTTTTTTTTTAAATGATTCATGTTGGTGGTCAAGAAGGGCTACAGTGGATTTTTTTTTTCCTCTGTTGCTTCATCATTTGCACTTTGATATTTTGCTGTTTTTTTAAAGGGGGGATTGTAGAAACATTATTCAAGCCGTGATTTATGCGTGCAATTGAACTATCGTGGGTACAATAACATACTGTCAGAAACAAAATAAAAACAGGACACAACGTTAGGTAAATCTCATTTCAACTCTGCTTCATTTGTCTGTTAATCACTTTACAACTGCTCAGAAGCTGTCCATTGCTCCTTGTTCCTTATACACCGAATAATAAGACCCAACACAATCTGAAATTGGCCCTAATTTGGTGTGGGCTATGAACACTAGGCTTCCTTTAGATTATCCATCCATTTTCTTTTCCGCTTATCCTCACGAGGGTCGCGGGGATTGCTGGAGCCTATCCCAGCTGTCAACGGGCAGGAGGCAGGGTACACCATGAACTGGTTGCCAGCCAATCACAGGGCACATTGAAACAAACAGGCACACTCACAATCACACCAAGGATCAATTTAGAGTGTCCAATTAATGCTGCATGTTTTTGGGATGTGGGAGGAAACCAGAGTGCCTGGAGAAAACCCACGCAGGCACGGGGAGAACATGCAAACTCCACACAGGCGGGTCCGGGATTGAACCAGGCACCTCAGGACTGTGAGACAGGATTGGTTAATAACTACTAACAACTTAATTATTGTGTTACATGAGGGATCCTAAATATTTCCTTTATAAATATTACATAATATAAAATTTTGATCACTGTCAGGCATGAAAGGAACTGACTTCAGATATTTTCCATAAAATGCAAGATTTCTGTTTCTGAACGTTAACAGCAAAATATCCATGTGCACAAAAGTGGAGCCCTATCGGTTTTAGAAAAAACATTTCCAAATATTATAGATTAGATCGACACATGGATTTACACAAACAGGGACGTCTTAATTTTTAAAAATCAAATGACAAAACGTTCTCTTGCTTTTGTGATGATTGAGGGTATCATGAGTATTTGTTTCTGTTTTACCTGGCCGATCCACTTGTTTTCCACCATACACCAATGTGGCCCCTTCCTTTATCCCAATATCACAGTACTCCAGGAGCTTGTCCAAGTGGGTTTTATGATTCTGTGGACCATGGTCTGTGGATCGATCCAGCGGGTCTCCAATCTTCATCTTCTTTAACTCCTCTACCTTAATGAGAAGTAATAGAAACGTTAAAGATTAACAAAAGGGAGCTAAAAAATGTTTTACCCCAATCTGACAAGACTGGTTTTAAAAAGCCTACAAAATTTAATGAATAAAAAAAAAAAAAAATCACCATTTAAAATGGGGCACAAAAATCATGAAAATAAGAGCTGCCATGTAGCTGCAAGACTGTCTGATCGTGCCCAATGAAGGTGCCAAGGCAAGGCTTCATATACCCGTACACTGTGTGCTCAAGTGCTTATAATCAGCTACGGGCTGTGGTTATTGTTGACAAACAGAGAACAACTCTGAGTGGCGTACTGTCGATTGGGACAACCGGCCACGGTCAAGTGAGCTCCTGAGCTCGTTAGTTCATCCGGCTGTGGACGAGTGAATGTAATAATTTATTTTCTCTTATGTTTCTCTGTTGTGTAAATCAGTGATTTCCATCCTTTAGTGAACCAATTTGAAAAATGTCATTGCACACCAACAAACAAAGATGTCCCATGAAGTGGATATACAACTTCATAATACACTTTCTGCCAACAAATAGAAGAACAAGGCTGTCTTTATGTGCTGCTGCCATTAATAGATGAATAAAGATACATTATTTATTGTAAATAAATAACATTTTGCCCTTCTTCTTCGTCTTTTCCTTCCGGCTTGTCCTGTTAAGGGTCGCCACCGCATGTCATCTTTTTAGGGTTAGGGTTAACCCATCTTAGCCTTTCCCTTCCATCTTCCTCTCGAAGACCAACTTCCCTCATGTCTTCCTTCAAACTATCCATAAACCTTCTCTTTGGTCTTCCTCTCACTCTTTTGCCTGGCAGCTCCCTCCTCAGCACTCTTCTACCAATATACTCACTCTCGCCTCTGGACATGTCCAAACCATCGAAGTCTCCTCTCTTGAACCTTGTCTCCAAAACATTCAACTTTGGCTGTTCCTCGAATGAGCTAATTTTTAATCCTATCCAACCTGCTCACTCCGAGGGAGAACCTCAACATCTTAATTTCGGCCACCCCCAGCTCTGCTTCCTGTTTTCTTTTGAGTGCCACCGTCACTAATCTGTACATCATGGCTGGCCTCACCACAGTTTTATAAACCTTGCCCTTCATCCTAGCAGAGACTCCTCACATCACAACCAGACACCTTCCGCCAACTGTTCCAACCTGCTTGGACCCATTTCTTCACTTCCTTACCAAACTCACCATTACTCTGGATTGTTGACCCCAAGTATTTGAAGTCCTCCACCCTTCCTATCTCTTCTCCCTGGAGCTTCACTCTTCCTCCTCTGCCCCTCACATTCATGCAGGTAAATTCTGTTTTACTGTGGCGAATCTTCATTCCTCACCTTTTCACTGCATGCCTCCACCTTTCTAATTGTTTCTCAACCTGCTCCCTGCTTTCACTGCATATCACAATATCATCTGTGGACTTCATGGTCCAAGTGGATTCCAGTCTAACTGCCTCTGTCAGCCTATCCATGACCACAGCAAATAGAGCTGATCACTGATAGAGTCCCACATCCACCTTAATTTCTTCTGTCACCCTTAGGGCACACCTCACCAATGTTCTGCTGCACTCAAACATGTCCTGTACTATTCTAACATATTTCTCCACCACACCAGAATTACGCATGCAGTTCCATAGTTCCTCTCTTGGTAATCTGTCATAGACTTTCTCGAGATCCACGAAAAAACTCCATGTAGCTCCTGACCTTCCCCGTACTTTTACAAAAGTATCCTCAAGCCAAATAATGCATCTGTGGTACTCTTTCTAGGAATGAAACCATACTGTTGCGTGCTGATACGTCTGTCCCAAGTCTAGGCTCGACCACTCTTTCCTATAACCTCATTGTGTGGCTCATGAACTTTATTCCTCTGGTCAGGTTTGCAAATCGCCTTTGTTTATAAAAATGAGAACTAGCATACTTTTCCATGGGTATGTCATCATGATGAACTGCCTTTCCATTTTTCATCTTTAGTGCCTTACTAACCTCCCTCTTACTAATCATTGCCACTTCTTGGTCCTTCACACTTACCTCTTTCACTCTTCCTTCTCTCTCATATTCTCCATTCATCAAATTCTCAAATATTCTTTCCATCTATTTAGCACAAACCGGCACCAATCAACACATTTCCATCTCTATTCTTAATCACCCTTACCTGCTGCACAAGTTTGCCCTTCATCGTAGCGGAGACTCTTCTGTCACATAGAACACCAGACACCTTCCGTCAACTGTTCCAACCGCTTGGACGCGTTTCTTCACTTCCTTACCACACTCTCCGTTGCTCTGTATTGTTGACCCCAAGTAATTGTAGTCGTCCACCCTCGCTATCTCTTCCCCATCTCATTCATTCAGATAATCTTCACTCCTCTCCTTTCCAGTGCGTGCCTCCATCTTTAAAATTGTTCCTCCATCTGCTCCCTGCTTTTACTGCAGATCACAATATAATCTGCGAACATCATGGTCCAAGGGGATTCCGGTCTAACCTCATCTGTCAGCCCTATCCATTACTACCACAAACAGGAAGGGACTCAGAGCGGACCCTGATGGAGTCCCACCTCCACCTTAAATTCTTCTGACACACCTACGGCACATCTCACCGCTGTTCTGCTGCCCTCATACATGTCCTGTACAATTGAAACATTTCTCCGCCACACCGGATTTGCGCATGCAGTACCACAGTTCCTCCCTTGGTACTCTGTCATAGGCTTTCTCTAGGTCTACAAAGACACAATGTAGCTCCTTCTAAACTTCTCTATACTTTTCCATGAGCATCCTCAAGCCAAATAATGCATCTGTGGCACTCTTTCTAGGCATGAAACCATACTGTTGCTCACAGATACTTACTTCTGTCCTGAGTCTAGCCTCCACTACTCTTTCCCATAACTTAATTGTGTGGCTCATCATCTTTATTCCTCTGTAGTTACCACAGTTCTGAACATCACCTTTGTTCGTAAAAATGGTAACAAGAACACTTTTCCTCCATTCTTTTGGCATCTTCTCTTCTGCTAGTGGTCAGAAACTCCACAGCCAACTCACCAAATTGCTTCCATACCTCCACTGGGATGTTATTGGGACCAACTGTCTTTCCATTTTTCCTTCTGTTCAGTGCCTTTTTAGGTTCTCCCTGACTAATCATTGCCACTTCCTGGTCATCCGTGCTTGCCTCTTCTACTCTTCCTTTTCTCCCATTTCCTTCATTGATCAACTTCTCAAAGTACTCTTTCCATCTACTTAGCACACGAATGGCACCAGTCAACATATTTCCATTGCTATCCTGAATCACATTTACTTGCTATACATCCTTCCCATCTCTATCTCTCTGTCTGGCCAACCTGGAGCGATCCTTTTCTCCTTCTTTCGTGTCCAACCTGGTGTACATGTCATCATATGCCTCTTGTTTCGCCTTCGCAACCTCTACCTTTGTCCTATGTCTCATTTCAATGTATTCCTTGTGCTACTCCTCAGTCTTCTCACTGTGCCACTTCTTCTTCGCAAATCTCTTTCCTTGTATGACGTCTTATATTTTGGGGTTCCACCACCAGGTCTCCTACCCCCCTTTCCTACCAGACAACACACCAAGTACTCTTCTGCCTGTCACTCTGATCACTTTGACTGTAGTAGTCCAGTCACAGAGCTCCTCCTGTCCTTCGAGAGTCTGTCTTACCTCTTTCCGGATGGTCACTCAGCATTCGTTCTTTCTCAACTTCCACCACATTGTTTTCTGCTCTACCTTTGTCTTCTTAATCTTCCTACCAGCTACCAGAGTCATCCTACACACCACCATCCTATGCTGTCGAGCTACACTCTGCCCTACCCCTACTTTACAGTCAGTTACTTCGCTCAGATTACATCATCTGCACACAAAAAAAAAATTCACCTGCGTGCTTATACCTCCGCTTTTGTAAGTCACTTCCTGCCTCTTCTGGAAAAAGTGTTCACGACAATCATTTCCATCATGCCTCGAAAGAGTGCCACAGATGCATTATTTGGCTTGAGGATGCTCATGGAAAAGTATAGAGAAGTTTAGAAGGAGCTACATTGCGTCTTTGTAGACCTATAGAAAGCCTATGACAGAGTACCAAGAGAGGAACTGTGGTACTGCATGTGAAAAAGGAAAGGTAGTAAGGCTAGAAGTTTGGGAGCAGGGTTTAAATTATTCTACCACGGAGTAGATGGGAAGAGAAATGGAGTAGGGGTTATTTTAAAGGAAGAGCTGGCTAAGAATGTCTTGGAGGTGAAAAGAGTATCAGATCGAGTGATGAGACTAAAATTTGAAATTGAGGGTGTTATGTATAATGTGGTTAGCGGCTATGCACCACAGGTAGGATGTGACCCAGAGTTGAAAGAGAAATTCTGGAAGGAACTAGATGAAGTAGTTCTGATCATCCCAGACAGCGAGAGAGTTGTGATTGGTGCAGATTGTAATGGACATATTGGTAAAGGAAACAGGGGCGATGAAGAAGTGATGGGTAAGTACGGCATCCAGGGAAGGAACTTTGAAGGGTAGAACCACGCAGGTAGATTATATTTTGTGCAGACGATGTAATATGAAGGAGGTTACTGACTGTAAAGTAGTTGTAGGGGAGAGTGTAGCTCGACAGCATAGGATGGTAGTATGTAGGATGATTCTGGTGGTGGGTAGGAAGATTAAGAAGACAAAGGTAGAGCAGAGAACCATGTGGTGGAAGCTGAGAAAGGAAGAATGTTGTGCGGCCTTCCGAAAGAGGTGAGACAGGCTCTCGATGGACAACCGAAGCTCCCGGAAGACTGGACGACGACAGCCAAGGTGATCAGAGGGACAGGCAGGAGAGTACTTGGTGTGTCATCTGGTAGGAAAGGGGAGAAGGAGACTTGGTGGTGGAACCCCAAAATACAGGGAGTCATACAAGGAAAGAGATTAGCGAAGAAGAAGTGGGATACTGAGAGGACTGAGGAGAGGCGAAAGGAGTACATCGAGATGCGACGTAGGGCAAAGGTAGAGGTGGCAAAGGCTAAACAAGAGGCATATGAAGACATGTACACCAGGTTGGACACGAAAGAAGGAGAAAAGGATCTCTACAGGTTGGCCAGACAGAGGGATAGAGATGGGAAGGATGTGCAGCAGGTCAGGGTGATTAAGGATAGAGATTGAAATGTGTTGACTGGTGCCGGTAGTGTACTAAATAGATGGAAAGAATACTTTGAGAAGTTGATGAATGAAGAAAATGAGAGAGAAGGAAGAGTTGAAGAGGCAAGAGTGAAGGACCTGGAAGTGGAAATGATTACTAAGGGGGAAGTCAGAAAGGCATTACAAAGGATGAAAAATGGGAAGGCAGTTGGTCCTGATGACATACCGGTAGAGGTATGGAAGCAATTTGGAGAGATGGCTGTGGAGTTTTTGACCAACTTATTCAACAGAATACTAGCGGGCGAAAAGATGCCTGAAGAATGGAGGAAAAGTGTTCTAGTTCCCATTTTTAAGAACAAAGGGGATGTTCAGAGCTGTGGGAACTATAGAGGAATAAAGTTGGTGAGCCACACAATGAAGTTATGGGAAAGAGTAGTGGAGGCTCGACTCAGGACAGAAGTAAGTATCTGCGAGCAACAGTATGGTTTCATGCCTAGAAAGAGTACCACAGATGCATTATTTGCCTTGAGGATGCCTGTGGAAAAGCCCAGAGATCATCAGAAAGAGCTACATTGCGTCTTTGTAGACCTAGAGAAAGCCTATGACAGAGTACCAAGAGAGGAACTGTGGTACTGCATGTGCAAATCCGGTGTGGCGGAGAAATATGTTTCAATTGTACAGGACATGTATGCAACAGCGGTGAAATGTGCCGTCGGTGTCTCGTCTTCTATGTGACAGAAGAGTCTCCGTTACGATGAAGGGCAAACTTTATAAAACAGTGGTGAGGCCGGCCGTGTTGTACGGATTAGAGGATGGCACTGATGAAACAACAGGAAGCAGAACTGGAGAAATTAAGATGCTGAGGTTCTCGCTTGGAGTGAACAGGTTGGATAGGATTAGAAATTAGCTCATTAGAGGGACAGCCAAAGTTGGATGTTTTGGAGACAAGGTTAGTGAGAGCAGACTTCGATGGTGTGGACATGTTCAGAGGCGAGAGAGTGAGTATATTGTTAGAAGGGTGCTGAGGATGGAGTTGCCAGGCAAAAAAGGGAGACAAAGATAAGATTTATATGATATAGATTAGATTTTATATTGTTTAAGTATAATATTCTGCCTACTGTTAAACTATGCAACATAATCATTACTGTAAAATTGTAACCATTAATAAATTATGACCTCAATATGTTATTTTAATGTTTGTTCCGAGGTCGGTTACCAGCAAGTCAGTCCAAACTCACGCAGAGGCACGAGGAGAACATGCAAATTCCCACTATACAATGTGATTTTGTTTTTTATTTTTAATCTATACCTAAATATAATGCCCTCTATTGACCTTTTGAAAATATTTTTGGAAAATTTTGTGCAATATATATGAGAACTTACGGTATGTACCTGAGCAAACACACTCAGCCCCTGCCTTTGACAACTGTGAGCAACATCAGACCTCAATCAATCAATCCATTTTCTACCACTTTTCCGGGTCGGGTCGCGGGGGAAGTAACTTCAGCAGGGATACCCAGACTCCCCTCTCCCCAGCTACTTTTTCCAACACTTCCGGAGGGATCCCGAGGTGTTCCCAGGCCAGCCGAGAGACATAGTCTTTTCAGCGTGTCCTGGGCCATTCCCGGGCTCTCTTTCCAGTGGGGCATGCCCGGAACATCTCACTAGAGAGGCATCCGGGAGGCATCCGAATCAAATACCCCAGCCACTTCATCTGGCTCCGCTCAATGCGGAGGAGCAGTGGCTCGACACTGAGCCCCTCCCATATGACCAAGCTTCTCAACGTATCTCTAAGAGAGTGCCTGGACCCCCTGCGGCGGAAACTCATTTCAGTCGCTTGTATTTAAGATCTTGTTTCTTCAAGTCATGACCCACAGCTCAGACCGATAGGTGAGGGTAGGAACGTAGATCGACTGCTAAATTGAGAGCTTTGCCTTTCGACTTAGCTTCCTCATGACCACAACAGACCGGTATAAAGTCCGCATCACTGCAGATGCTGCACCGACCTGTCTGTTGATCTCGTGTTGGATTCCATCTAGATTTATTGTCCACCGCATCCTCATAAAGGACTTCCATGCTTTACATCCTGAGAATCCAGGGCTGTTGGGGGTGTGAGGTGGGTGGTACTGTCATTAGCGTGGTCTTTCCCTCTTCTACCTCACACGCAACTGCTTCTGGGCGCAGCCTCCCTACCTGTGCATTTTGCATTTTAACCCGCAACAGTGGCAGCAGCGGCAGCCTATCAGGCATGCCTAGGCAGTGCTCCACCAGCACCAGCGTCACCAGCCACCGCCTCTCGACTGTGCCTCCGCGGTAGCTGCTTTTGCATTGGCACCCTTCTTGCAGGCGTCCGCCTGAGTCGCACCAGAGGGACCCTGTTGCTTGGTGTTCTAGCCGACCTCCTAAACTGTTCAGCCAAACTCCTCGCCTGGACGGCCGCGAGACAGACAGGGGTGGGGGATTCTCTTCCTGATTGCTGTGGTAATGGATAGGCTGACAGATGAGGTTAGACTGGAATCCCCTAGTACCAAAATGTTTGCAGATGATATTGTGATATGCAGTGAAACCAGAGAGCAGGTGGAGGAACTATTAGAAAGATGGAGGCATGCACGGGAAAAGAGGAATGAAATTAGCCGAAGTGAAACAGAATATATATGCGTGAATGAGAGGGGTGGAGTGGGACATGAGAAGGTACAAGGAGAAGAGATAGTGTGGTTGGATGACTTCAAGTACTTGGGGTCATCAATCCAGAGCAATGATGAGTGTGGTAAGGAAGTGAAGAAACAGACCCAAGATGTTGTAACAGCCGGCGGAAGGTGTCTGGAGTGTTGTGTAAAAGAAGAGTCTGCTTGGATGAAGGGCAAAGTTGATAAAACAGCGGTGAGGCCAGCTATGATGTCGGATTAGAGACGGTGGCACTGAAGTGACAAAAGGAAACAGAGCTAGAGATGGAAGAAATGAAGATGTTGAGATCCTCTCTTGGAGTGAGCAGGTTGGATAGGATTAGACCGAGTTGAAGACCAAAGAGCAGGTCTATGGATGTTGTGAGGGAAGACATGAGGGCAGGTATATAGATGGAAAAAGATGACACGCTGTGGCGACACCTAACGGGACAAGCTGAAAGAAAAAGAAGTATCGTGTACATTTTTAGTACCTTTGTATGCACCTTATCATGTTCCCACATTAGTTAATCCACTTTTTTTGATGGATCTGACCTTGCTTTATGTTTTTGACCCTGTCTTTTGCCTCACGATTTGTATTTTGTTGCTTGCTGGACTGCCTGTCTGTGTACTGACCTTTGCCTGCCTTTAAACCTTCTTCTCAAACTTCATATTGTTCACGAGTACTGCATTTTGGTTAGGGATCGCAAACGGTTACAATTAATCGGTTATTACCGTTTTTTGATTGTTTAAAACCGAAACCGTAATCGGACTTTTGAAATCAGTTTCTTCCGGTTCCGGTATTCCACATTGCGCTATTTTTTCAATATCATTTCCACTTTTTTCAAGAATGTTAACATTAAAACATTTTTACAAAAAAAAGAACAAAAATTTTACTTACACGAGTGTGTTGTGGAAAGCCACATTCAACAAGCTTGTTTGCCAATATTGTATACAAACTACCCTATTCCCGCGGAGTAAATTAACGATTGATGGTGTAGCGCCGGAGAAAAGGAGTCGGAGGCGGAGTGTAGGACAGAGGAACAAAACTTGTTTTATTGGCAGACATCAAAACACTACTCTGATAACGGCGGGAACTCTGTGAACTCGTCACTCCGGAAGAGCAACAACAAAAACAGTCCGTGCGGAACCCCGCACCCAACTTGAGGTCCCGCGGGTGAATTATGTAAACACCACAATGGTACCCATTTTAAAACCGGTTAATCGTTTTTTTGCTACAGGTGTTCGGTTAAAACCGATTATGAAAGTAAGCGTTTTTTTGCGATCCCTAATTTGGGTCCTCTCCTGTGTTCTGCCCTTGAAAATGAATTTCTGTTCCATTCTTCCCTCACCAATGGACAAGACCCCAAGATTCCTGAAGTCAATCACTTGGAGCAGGATCTCATCTCCCACCTGGAGAGGGCATGCCACCACCGACTCAGGACAATGGTCTTAGATTTGATTGCCATCTCAACTGTTTGACACTCAGAAGCGAACTGGTCCAGTAAGATTCAGAGATCATTGCATAATGAAACCAACAGAACCACATCATCTGCAAAAGCAGAGATGCAAAATTGAGCCCACCAAACCTGACACCTCTACACTTCGGCTGCGGCTAGAAATCCTGTCCATAAAAATTAACATAAATGGTGAAAAAGGGCAGTTTTGGCAGAGTCCAACCCTCACCAGAAATGAGTCCAACTTGCTGTTGAGAATGCAGAACAAACTCTGGTACTGGTCGTACAGGGAGTGAACAGCTCAGATCACTGCGTCCAGTACCCCATATTCCCAAAGCATCCCCACAGGTCTTACCAAGGAACAGTCAAAAACCTTCTCCAAGTCCACAAAACACGTAGACTGGTTGGGCGAGTGGTCAAGCACCCTTGAGGACCCTGCTGGGGGTGAAGAGCTGGTCCACTATTGCTATGCCAGGATGAAAACCACAGTACTCCTCCTGAATCGGAGATTTGACTTCCTAACAAAACTTCTTCTCCAGCACCCCTGAATAGACATAATCAGGGAGGCAGGAAAGTGTGCTGTCCCTGTAGTTACAACACACCTTCCAGTATTACTGTGGGACCACCACTGCAGTGTGGCATCTATGTGGCATCCATCTTAAGGCTCTTTACCTGATGTCTATGCAATGTTGCAGAGGCGTATCAACCAGGCCTTATAACCAAACCAAAGCAAGTTTCTCTTTGGGCAGCTGATACCCATCAGCTGCATTAGGAGTCTCATAGGCCAAAAAGGCCCGATAGGATTCCTTCTTCAGCTTGATGGCATCTGCTCCTGTTTATGTCCACCAATGGGTTTAGGGTTTTCCGCCATTACAGGCAATGACAACCTTTTATGGCTATAGCACCGGACAGCCATCTCAGCAATGGAGGCGCGGATCATGGTTCACTCGGATCGAATTTCCTCTCTCACTTCTTGTACAGTGCAGATGCTTTTTTCCTTCCTCTTGCTATTGTTCTCCTTGCTTTGCCTCTGTTGACTTATTTTTTTGTTGATAAGCTTGTTTTTCTTCTAAATGTATTTTTTAGAACCAGCGACTCCTGGATACTTTTAAATCCCTGGGACTGTATTTTTCTTTTTTTTTTGGTGGATAATCAGTTATTTCATCACTTCGTTGGAGTGGCCTGCTAATTAGCACAAACCTGGTGTTAGCAACGAGACAAGCCGTCAAGATTCCTCTCTTCTCTACTGAATACTACCACAGACTACTGCAGAGGGTGTCAATTCTGGAATCGAAAATCTGCCGTCTTGAAGTCTATGTGGATGTAAATGGACAGTCGGGGAATGAAAGCACTCAGCCGATGTCTCAAAATGGTGACCAGTGTAATTACAGGGCAATCATAACATTTTGAAAAATTAAAACATGAGTCCAAACAACCAAAATAATTTTGCCAAACCTCAGACAGAAAAACGTAGACTGAGCGAAATTTGTATCAAATATTCTATTGCCCTGACAAATTATACTTCAGAAATAAGTACACAAGTAATATATATATATATATATATATATATATATATATATATATATATATATATATATATTTCGGCCATAGGCCAAACCACTGCCCTCGGCGGTACCACCTCAGACACCTGTCACACAGCTCTGTCACATTGAAACACTAACTTGTAAATGTGTCATTGGCATTTACCAGTTTGTTGCGTTGCATGACTGCATTTTGAGATACTCCGCTACTGTGCGTAAATTCGTAACTGTCACAGCATATCTGTCCCACCATTGTCACGAACGTGGCCCAAATTCACGACTCAAGAGGCAGCCAGGCAGTACAAAGGAGGTCTTTATTTGTTCCGAGGTCAGTTACCAGCAAGTCAGTCCAAACGAACAGAAGTACTAGTAGCGGCAGGCTTACAAGGGTGGTCAGGGTTGCGGGAACGAGGCATCAAAGCAACGATCTGGCGGAGGACTAGATGTCCCCCGGGTCCTATATATACTGAGAGTTATTAGGGTTCATGAGGCGCAGGTTTGTAAGTGCTGATTTCCTGGCCCCGCCCGACAATCAGCTGGAGCATGACAGTATCCCCCCCCACCACCACCACCACCACCAACAGTCGGCTCTGGATGGCCCAGAAAGCATCAGGATGGGCTGCGTGAAAGTCCCTGATGAGAGAGGGGTCCACGAAGAAACAAGAGGGGATCCAGGAGCGCTCCTCCGGTCCATATCCCTCCCAGACCACTAAATACTGGACCCCCCTTCCTCTGAGGCGAGAGGACAGCAACCGGCGCACCATATACACCGGGCCGCCGTCCACCATGCGGAGGCGGGGGGGGGGGGGGGTCTTTGGCCGGAGGAACCAGTGGAGATGGATGGGTCGGACGCAGACTGCTGATGTGGAAAGTCAGGTGCACCCTCATCGACCTAGGTAATTTGAGCGACATGGCAACAGGGTTAACAATATTGGTGATCGGAAACGGGCCAACGAACCTGGGACCGAAATTCCATCCACAGCGGCAGGTCCTTGGTGGAGAGCCAGACCCGCTGTCCCACCTTGAGTTCTGGTGCATTTCTCCTCTTGCGGTCCGCTGCGGACTTGTAGATGCTGCCCATGCGGCTCACAGGTCCGTTTGCAGCGTTGTACCACCGCCAGGGCCGACGGCACTGCGGAGTCCATGGCCAATGAAGGGAACAGAGAGGGAGGGTATCCGTGTACGACGTGGAGTGGAGCCATACCTGTCGAAGTGGAGGGTAGAAAATTGTGTGCGTACTCTACCCATTTGAGGTGCTGGCTCCATGTGCTCTGGTCCCTGGATGCCAAGCATCGAAGTCTGGTTTCCAAGTCTTGATTGACCCTCTCCGTCCGGCCGTAGGACTCCAGGTGATGGCCCGATGTTAGACTTGCGGAGGCGCCGATGAGGGTACAGAATTGCTTCCAAAAACACGCGACGAATTGCGGACATCTGTCTGAGACGATGTCCCGTGGGAACCCATGGTAGCGAACCACCTCGTCTAATAAAAGTTGGGCTGTCTGCTTTGCCGAAGGGATCTTTGGGACCGGCACAAAGTGGACCATCTTAGAGAACCGGTCCACTATAGACAGCACCAGAGTGTTCCCTTGTGAGGGTGGTAGGCCGGTGACGAAGTCTAGTGCAATGTGCGACCATGGGTGGTACGGGATGGACAGAGGCCCCAACTCTCCAACGGGCCGTCGGCGAGACGTCTTATTGGCCGCACACACTGGGCAGGCGTTGATTAATTCCCTCAAGTCCTTGCTAAGGTTGGGCCACCAGAACCTCAGTTTGACTGCTGAATGCGTCTTTCCCATGCCCGGGTGGTGCTTGGATGGCTCCGATCCCCGAGTCTGACGCATCGACCTCCACCACTAACTTGCGCTCCGGGTCCGGCACGATGAGGATGGGTGTGGCGGTGAAACTAGCCTTGAGTCTGTCAAAAGCCTGGACCACTCAAAGGTGCTGTGCGGGGATGTAAGAGCATGCAGAGGGCAGCAACGGAACTAAAGTTTCTTCTTCTTCTTCTACTTCCGGTAAAAGTTTGCGAAGCCGATGAACCTCTGCAGTCCTTCCTACAGGTGGGAGTGGGCACTGCGTCGACCTTCCCGGGATCCATATGTATCTACCCCTCCGCCAGGATGAAGCCCAGGAAGGACACGGATGCTCGGTGAAATTCACATTTCTCCATTTTTACAAACAGTTGATGTTGTAACAAGCGCTGGAGCACCACTCTGACCTGTTGGATGTGGGAGGCCAGGTCCGACGAGAAAATCAGAATGTCATCCAAATACACAAAAACATTCTTATTCAGAAATTCCCGGAGAACATCGTTAATTTCTGTTAAGTTCTGAAAAACTGCCGGGGCATTCGTCAGCCTGAACGGCATCACCAAATATTCATAGTGTCCCGTCGGGGTGTTGAACGCCTTCTTCCATTCGTCCCCCTCACGGATCCGCAACAGGTGGTAAGCACTGCCCAGGTCCAACTTGATGAAGATCCGGTCTCCATGGACAAGTTAAAAGGCCGTGGCAGTCAGCGGAAGAGGATACCTGTTCTTTACTGTGACCTCGTTGAGTCGTCGGTGGTGGATGCAGGGTCGTAGCGTAGTGTCCTTCTCCTTGACGAAGAAGAACCCTGCACCGGCAGGTGAGGACGACTGACGGGTGAGGCCGACGGCCAGCGACTCCTCCACATATTCCCTCATGGCCTGGTGCTCCGGTCCTGTTAAGAAAAATAATTTCCCTCTAGGAGGGGAGGTGCCGGGGAGGAGTTCAATGGCACAGTCATATGGCCGATGCGGAGGCAGAGATTTCGCTTTAGTCACTGAAAACACCTTCTTTTAGGTTGTGATAGCAGGTGGGCACCGCGGTTAGCTCCGAAGCGGTACTCGATTCCTCAAGTCGTACAGGTGCGACTTGAACCCTCCAGTCTTCCTGAACAGTGAAACAACGTTTATAACAGTCCTCGCCCCATGCCTTGATCTGACCCATGGCCCAATATATGTGTGGATTGTGCTCCTTGAGCCACGGGTTTCCCAAGATAACATCGCTGCTACGTGAGTCGAAAACGTGGAAGCTAATGCGCTCCGCGTGTGCGTCCTAAAAGACCATACAAAAAGTCGGAGTGCGGTGAGTTACCCGGCAGAGGAACTTTCCGTTGGGTAGGGAAGGGCGCTGCACCCAACGCCTCGACCACGCGGGGATTTATCAGGTTAGCATCTAACCCGGAGTCGACAAATACAGTCACAGTACATGAACGAGAGTCCGTTCCCAGGGTGAGGTACATAAGTGACCGTCCTGACTCCGCCGCGGTATACCGCACACTCACCGGAGTGGAGATCTTGATGTCAGAGCGCTTTGGTCGAACTGGGCAGAGTGGGATCAAGTGTCCCAGACGACCGCAGTAGAAACAGCGCCCCTCCTGTCGACGGCGCAGGCGCTCCTCCGCCGAGAACCTCCACCTGCATGGGTTCCACCATGGAAGACAGCGTTGATGGCCGGGCAGCAACTGGACTGGACACCTCAGTCTCCCCCTCGCGCATAGCATCTATTTGCTCCTGCATGACCAATCGCTGGTCAACCTTGAGGGCCCACACTATGAGAGCATCCAGCGAAGGAGGGAGATCCATGGCTATGAGAAGAGCGCGGATCTGCGGAGAGAGCCCCTGGAAAAATGCGTCGTGCAGGGGTCCTCGTTCCAACGACTCTCGGCGGTGCGGATACGGAACTCAGTGGCGTATTCCGAGACGCGGTGACGACCCTGGCGGAGCGTCATGAGTGAAGCACCTGCCCTACGTTCCGGCGCCGCATACTGGAACACCTGGGTGAGTGTGCAGACGAAAGACGTCCAGGAACGGCAGATCTCTGAGTTGCGACTCTATTCCGCAGTGGCCCATGCCTCCGCCCTTCCCTTCATATGGGAAATGACGAAGGCGATTCTGGAGCGGTCCGTGGGGAAGGCGGACCCCTGCAACTCGAAATGGAGGTCGCACTGGGTGAGAAAAGGCTTGACGTTCCCTGAGTTGCCTGAGAATCGTTCCGGTCAAGCGTCTGCCTTGGACTTGTAGTGAATGGCGGATGGCTTCTGAGTCAGCTGGGTCTATATTCTGGCCAGATCGTTCTGCACGAACTAGGCTCGAGGGCGCAAGAGCCAGGCAGGCAGTACAAAGGAGGTCTTTATTTGTTCCGAGGTCGGTTACCAGCAAGTCAGGCCAAACGAACAGAAGTACTAGTAGCGGCAGGCTTACAAGGGTGGTCAGGGAACAGGCGAGTGTCGGTACACAGAAGGCAGAAGTCAGGCAGACGGGAGTGCGGGAACGAGGCATCAAAGGCAATGATCTGGCAGAGGATTAGTCGTCCCCCGGGTCCTACACATACTGAGAGTCATTAGGGTTCATGAGGTGCAGGTGTGTGAGTGCCGATTACAAAGCCCCGCCGAGCTTTGCTGGGTGCCAAGAGCATGACACCCATATTTTAAAGTTTGCCACAATCCACCTGGGAGACACACCAAACATGTGGAAGAAGGCGCTCTGGTCAGATGAAACCACAATCCAACTTTTTGTCCACAATGCAAAATGATGTTTGGCGTAAAAGCAACACAGCTCATCACCCTGAACACAACATCCCCACTGTCAAACATGGTGGTGGCAGCCTCGTGTTTTAGGCCTGCTTTTCTTCAGCAGGGACAGGGAAGTTGGTTAAAATTGATGGGAAGATGAATGGAGCCAAGACCATTCTGGGGAAAAAAAAACTATTGGAGTCTGCAAAAGACCTGAGACTGGGCTTGTGGCAAACTTTAAGTGAGACTTTTTATGGATATCTTTGAAAAATGGCTTTCTTCTTGTCACTCTTCCATAAAGACTAGATTTCTGCAGTGTAAGACTCATTGTTGTCCTATGATCTCGTTGTGAAAGTTTCGACAGACGGCTGATTTGAGGAAGAGTTGCAGTTGTCTGATACCCCTTCCATTTCAATATGATTGCTTGCACAGTCCTACTTGAGATGTTTAAAGCTTGGGAAATCTTTTGTATCCAAATCCGGCTTTAAACTTCTCCACAACAGTATCTCGGACCTGAGGTCTGTTCCTCGGTCTTCATGTTGCTCTCTGCACTTTAATCAGAACCTTGAGACTATCACAGAGCAGGTGCATTTATACGGAGACTTCATTACACACAGGTGGATTCTATTTATCATCATCAGTCAGCATTGGATCATTCAGAGCTCCTCACTGAACTCCTAGAGTGAGTTTGTGGCACTGAAAGTAAAGGGGGCGAATAATATTGCACATCCCACTTTTCAGTATTTAAGTTCTTCAAAAAGTATAAAATGTATAAACTTGTTGTTGATTCTTGACAAAAAAGGAAAACTTTGTCTTTATGTTTGAACCCTGAAATGTGGTGAAAGGTTAGAGTTCAAGGGGGCCGAATACTTTCACAAGGCACTGTATCTTCTGTATATACTGTTGTGTATGTGGTATTTGAATACCCTGCTATTATTGCAAGTTCTCCCACTTATAAATCATTGAGGCGTCTGAATTTTTCATCATAGGTGTATGTCCACTGTGAGAGAGAGATTCAAAAATGAAAAATCCAGAAATCATATGTATGAATGATTTTTTGAACAACTTATTTGTGTGATACAGCTGCAAATAAGTATTTGAACACCTGAGAAAACTAATGTTAGTATTTGGTAAAGTAGCCTTTGTTTGCTATTACAGAGGTAAAACGTTTCTTGTATTTGTTCACTAGGTTTGCACACACTGCAGGAGGGATTTTGGCCCATTCCAACACACAGATCTTCTCTCGATAAGACAGGTTTCTGCTGTCGCTGAGAAACACAGAGTTTCAGGTCCCTCCAAAGATTTTCTGTTGAGTTTAGGTCTGGAGTCTTAGGGTTGGGGTTAGGGTTAGCTATGCTTCTTATGGAGCCACTCCTTCATTTTCTTGGCCTTGTGCTTCGGGTCATTGTCATGATGAAAGCCCCAGCCATGAAGATGGGTATCTTCAATGCTCTAACTGAGGTAAGAGGTTATTCCCCAAAATCTCACAATATATGGATATATATAATCCTCACCTTAGTACAGTGCAGTCTTCCTGTCCCATGAGCAGAAAAACACCCCCAAAGCATGATACTCCTACCCCCATGCTTGCAGTAGGAATGCTGTTCTTGGGATCAAACTCATCATTCGTCTTCCTCCAAAAACGGTTAGTGGAATTATGACCAAAAATTTCCATTTTGGTCTCATCTGAGCATAAAACATTCTCCCATGACTCCTCTGTATCATCCAAATGGTCATTGGCAAACTTAAAATGGGCCTTGACATGTGCTGGTTTAAGCACCTTCCATCCCATGCATGATTTTAAACCATGCCGTCTTAGTGTATTACCAACAGTCACCTTGAAAACAGTGGTCTCAGCTCTTTTCGGGTTATTGACCAAGTCCTGTCGTGTCTTCCTGGACTAATTCCTCACCTTTCTAAGGATAATTGAGACCCCATGAGGTGATATCTTGCATGGGGGTCCACTCCGATAGAGTTTGACCTGGCAGGCGTGGAGCAAGTTGAAGTCGAGGGTTGTGTCCAGTTTTCCAGTGTCCTCTCAATCCTTTAAATCCTCACAGTCTTCGTTGTAGTCTTCTTCTTTGTGGTCCAATGTAGGCCTTGCTAGCGCTAGCTCGTTGCTAGCGTTAGCTCATCGCTAGCGCTATTTCGTGTCTACTTAGCCAGCGTCCTCTAAATCCTCAACATCCTCACAGTCCTTGTTGTAGTCTTCTTTTTTTGTGCTCCAATATTGGCCTCTCTAGCGTTAGCTCATCACTAGAGTTACCTCATTGCTAGTGTTAGCTCGTCGCTAGCGTTAGTTCATTGCTATCGTGAGCTTGTCGCTAGCCTTAGCTTGTCGTTGGTTATTTAATTTTGCTCTGGTCAGTGCTACCGGCCTCAGAAATGGGCAAAGCCACTCCCTGGTTGCAAGTTTAGAGCATAGTAGGGGTGAGGGTTTGGATTTTTGGGTTGTAAAAGCAGCTCAAGCGCCTGCATCCACCCTGCACCAGATATATAGGGTTGTGTCCTGCAATTGGCTGGGAACTAGTTCAGGGTGTACCATGGCTCCTGCCCGATGACACCTGCGATAGGCCCCAGTAGGCCCCAGCACACCCGTGACCCTCGTGAGAAGAGGCTGCTCGAAAATGGATGTGTGTGTGTGTGTGTGTATATTCCATCCATTATCTTAGCCGCTTATCCTCACAAGGGTTGCAGGAGCACTGGAGCGTATCCCAGCTGTCAATGGGCAGGGTACACCCTGTACTGGTGTCCAGCCAATCGCAGGGCACATAGAGACAAACAGCCACACTCACAATCACACATAGGGGCAATTTAGAGTGTCCAATTAATGATATATATCCACATGCGCACACACACACACACAAACACACACTTGGGTATTTTAGAGTAACATTACAAGGAGTCTATCGTAAAGTTCTTTCAGTCAACACTCGAAAGATGTCCCTGTTTCGTTGGTGAGAAGTGACAGCTGCCTGAGGGTTGAGGTGGTCATCTTCTGAGTGGATTTTAATGGTGGGTGATCAGAGGGATTATTCTCTGTTGAATAGTCATCAATCACCCATCATACCCCAGTGTGAACTGTGGGTATGGAGGCGACTGTGCAGGCCTTCATGCAGTCTTTCCTTTTTGGGCAGTTTTCTTTGTTGTGTTTCAAGGGAGAAGAAGAACAACTCCTAAGTAGTTTGACTCTGATTTAAAAAAAGACATTCTGCCGACTTGTTGGTTACAGAGCAATGTCGGGGTTCTCTAAATGGATGAGAAAGCAGGACAGGACAGGCTCTGAGATCTCTGACCAGCGAGTCAGGATCCTCAACAAGACTATACAATGTGTTGCCAAGAAACACAACTGCTTGAGATAGGCTTCTTTTTCGTGGCTGTTGGCTGTTATGCATTATTTTGAAGACCTTAATAAAAGCTTCTTTTTTTTTGAGTTAGTCACAACACCGCAAATGTTGCCAATATGGAGGTGCTGGAGGGTATTAACACATGAATTGAAGGTCATTTTTGTTTTTATCCAGTGCTTCTTTTTCTTGTCACATTAATGAAGTTGAAGAGTATAAAATTAGTCAGACTGGCAGTCAGTCTGGTCAGACCGTTCTCAACATATCATCCCTAGTCTGTCCTAAAACTGAAACAAAAACAAGACTTTCAAAATGTGGTTTTGAGATCGCTCTCAAGTGTTACAATACTCGAAACTGTCATGTTCTCAGTTTTGGTTGGGTTAGGTTGGTTCTGTTTATTTTCCATGTTCCGTGTCACATGTGGTCGTTTTGTAAATTGTGTCCAATCTATTCACATATTCCCTCCTCCCTTGTGTTGATCCATCAGCTGCCTCCAGCCACTCAAGTCCTGTCCAGGTGTTTGTCAATTTCTCGTCAATCTCTGCATTTAACACTGTTTTTTTTCAATTCTTGTCAGTCCTTGTAATGGGTTGCAAGTTGCTTCGTTGCTCATTGGGTACCTTGTATTTTGAGTATTCTTTGTTGTTAAGTTGTTAAATTGTCTGAATATTACTACTTTCTTGATATTCTTCTACTCCTGGGCCCGATCTGACCCTTGAATGATTGGGTGGGTGGGGTACTAAGCCTCCATAAGGCAGGCACAGCAATCATGGCACATCACTGTCAGTCTTGGTGCATGAAAAACGGTGTCAATTCATTTCCATGTGCCCACAGGCACACACCTCTGGGACGCTTTCAATGGTTCTGGGGCCACTCACTTGTTGCGACAGATAACTTCTGAATATGCAAATTGTTTGTGCATCCCACCATTTATACCTTTGTTCAATAGACCCATGTCCTGCATGTTTCGTTTCTTCTCCTTCTGTCACAGGGTGGTGCGCTACTGCCCCAGGCAATATCTACATTTAATGTTGCTTTGTTGGAGATATGTACAGATTTATTTATTTTTATTATTATTATTATTGTTTTACTTTTTATTTTAACCCAGCTCTCTGTCTTTTGTCTTTGTCCCTCAAGAAACCTTGTTCTGATCAACTGATTGACTCTCAAACTTTATTTAATCACAGAGGAAGCCTTGAAATGCCAATGTGACACCATAAAACTGTTCTGGAAGAACAGGGATACAGATGCTCCATTGTGTTTGACCTGACAGCCAACCAGGACAAAAACAAGAAAGAAAAGCTGAAGATGATTGGCTCATAATTTTATGGGACAAATCATACTAACGTAGGTAAAAATCCCACTATTTAAATTTGTTAGAGGTCAGAGGTTCTGGTAACACCTTTGTGTAGACCACATTTTCCAACATTATACAACTTACCACGCGGTTGATGAATTCATCATGAATTGACTCCTCCACAAAAATACGTCCAGCAGCAATGCAGTTTTCCCCTTTGTTGAAATACACAGAGCTCATACCCTTGAAAAGACAACAATTTAGATATGAATTAAACCCCTTGATAGTTTCACAAATATTTAATTAAAACCTCATATTCTATACACATATTGAGGGAGACATTTAGCTTAGTTTCATATAGACATGCCTCTCCATAATGGAAATTTATTCATAATGAATTAATAATTAGAGGACACTGGACACAACCCTCAACTTCAACTTTCTGCAATCCTGCTGTGTGAAACACTGCAGGGATATTGAGGTTTGAATCTCTGTTATCTCTCTTTTTCGTCTATCTTATATGTGTTCGGACCCTTACTTTAATTAGCCTTGCTAGTATGTGAATTGTGTACCTTGTGACTTTGTTTATTTGATTGTCTTTATTTGACTATCTGAAGCCCTATGGGGAGCACAAGATAGTGCAATCTGTAGGCTAGTCCCAAGCCCGGATAAATACAGAGGGTTGCTTCAGGAAGGGCATCCGGCATAAAACTGTGCCACACATATGAGCATTCATCAAACGAATCCCATACCGGATCGGTCGTGGCCGATCAGCTACTGTGGGTTGAAGACAAAAAAGAGGAGGATATCGGCTTAGTTGGCAGAGAAAAGAAAATGGATGCTTGCAGAATATCTTCAGCAATGCATGTTAAAAGCTGAATGATGCTCCCAAACAGTTTTAAGGTTAATGTTATGTTGCCTCGTATATTTAAAACACATGTATATATAATATGGTATAACACATGGTGGTGTTTGTAATTATGAGTGTTTGTAATTATGAGTGTAGCCCTTTAAGAACCAGAGGGAGGCGGAGTCAGGTAAACTAGTAGGAGACAATGTGCTTCGGTGTTGAAAGAAGAAGAAATTAGGCTGTGGTTCGCTGTGGTGGAGCAATTTTCATGTGCGCTGAGAATGTGCGACAAGTGCGCAGTTACATTGGTCTGGAATTTTTATTTTTTGTTTTTATCCATGCAATTTAAAAAGATGGAATTCCACTTATAAATGGAAAAATCACATCTGCAGAAATGAAGATGTTGAGGTTCTGGCTCGAACTGAGCAGGCTGGATAGGATTAGAAATTAGCTCATTTGAGGGACAGCCAAAGTTGGATGTCTTGGAGACAAGATTAGAGAGAGCAGACTTCGATGGTCATGGACATGTCTAGAGACGAGATAGTGAGTATATTGGTAGAAGGGTGCTGAGGATGGAGCTGCCAGGCAAAGGAGCGAGAAAAATACCAAAGAAAAGGTTGATGTATGTGGTGAGGGAGGACATGAGGACTGTTGGGTGTTAGAGAGGAAGATACAGAAGATGGGCTAAGATGGAAAAAGATGACACACTGTGGCGACCCCTAATGGGACAAGCCGAAAGGAAAAGAAGAAGAATTAATTAATAATTACATATTTCAATTTTATTCATATGCTGACTGTGTCATGACCAGAACACAAGTTAGGACCCAATATGCACGACTCACGAGATCAGGTAGAGTTCAGGAAACATTTTTATTCAGTCCAAGGTTAATACACAGGTAAGCAGTCCAAACAGGCACCGGTATCAGAATCACAAGGCAGAGAGGCAAGGTCATCAACAAAGCGGAGTTCGGTACACAGAGGATCAAAGACAAGGACATGTAGTTGCGGGAACGTGCCATGAAAGTACAACGATCTAGTGAAGAACCAGACCACATGCTTGGCAATATATCTAGACCGTAATCAGTGCTAAAAGAAGCAGGTGGTGGGTGCATCTGCTCACTGGAGCAGGTGTGCACCAGGTCGAGGAAGGACACGCCCATGAGAGTACGGGGCAAAACTGTCAACTGACCTGTTGGTGAGTTTGATTCAATGGTGGGGAAGGAGCTGGTCTGACGTGGCAGGCCCAAATGTATTGTGAGGGTCTGCTGGGAATGGCTGTCAGACTTCCCTGTAAGAAGGAATTTCAACTCCCAACTCCGAAAGAACTTTGCTTCTGTTCCCTGGGTGGGGGCGGACATTGAGTCCGAGTGGATGTTGTTCCGCGTCTGCATTGCTGAGGTAGTTGACTGGAGTGTGGCCGTAAGGTGGTCGATGCCAGATTCAGGAGGAGCAAGGTGGTTTTTGTCCTGGCCGTGTAACTGTAGGCCAGCTTTACACCCTTGGCAGGATCTTCGAGTGTGCATGGGAGTTTGCCCAACCAGTCTATATGTGTTTTGTGGACTTGGAGAAGGTGATCGACCGCGTCCCTCTGTGAGACCTGTTTTTATTTGTTTTTTGTTTTGGAAGTATGGGGTCAGAACTCCTGGTATGGACTGCTAAGTCCCTGTACAACCTGTGTCAGGGTTTGTTCCATATTACTGGCAATCAGTCGGACCCATTTCCAGTGAGAGTTGGACTCTGTCAAGGCTGCCCTTTGTTACCGGTTTTGTTCATACCTTTTATGTACAGAATTTCTCGGTGCAGCCAAGGCATGGAGAGGGTCGACTTTGGTAGCCTCAGCATTGCATCTCTATTCTTTGCAGCGGATGTGGTTCTGTTGGCTTCATCCGGGCGGGATCTCCAACACTCACTTGAGTGGTCCGCAATAGATTGTGAAGTGGCTGGGAAGAGAATCAGCACCTCCAAATTTTGGACCATGGTCCTCAGGTGGAAAAGGGTTGCGTGCCCTCTCCCAATTGGGGATGAGATCCAGCCTCAAGTGAAGGAATTCAAATATCTTGTTTATGAGTGAGGGAAGAATAGAGGTTGCATTTTTTTCCCCACAACGAATCTACACGTTTCACAACAATGACATTTTCAGTTGATAAAACTCGGAATTCTGCGTATCCGCAGAAAATTCTCATCCCTGAGCGGCATTGCTCCAGCTACCAAAAAACAAAGGAAAGGCCTTATAACGAATTCTCGGTCTCTTGCTATGCAAAATAAATCTTATTAATTTGTCAAGTTCTTGAAATGTCCCTTTTTGGAGGTTTACCGGTGTATTTTGAAACAGGTAAAGAAATCTGGTTAGCACCTTCATTTTTATTGTTCCACCCTCTGTCCTAATCCTAAAAAAGGAAGCAGGGTTCACCTGGTTAAATCAGATTTAATTTTAGGGATTAGGGGTTGTAGTTTTGTATAATTGTATCCAGATTTAGAGGAATGTTCACCCTAAAGTATTTAATTATTTTTGAATTCCAATTTACATTACCTGATGGACTGGCTAGGGGAGTAATTAAATGACAAGATTTGAGTTTTGTGCATGTTCAGTTTATGACTAAAAACAAGACCCTATTCTCTCAGAGTTATGAGTAATTCTGGGAGGGATTTAGATGGGTGTCCCAAATATATCAGAATATCATGTGCAAACAGAGGAATTTTATGTTCTTCATCTTCGTAATCTTTTCATTCTGTTTGATCCATTGACTCAGTGTCTCGATAAAAAGAGCAAATAACAGCGGTGAGAGAGGGCAACCCTGACGACAACCCCTCACTAGTTCAAAGTTATTGGATAGTCCTCCATTGAGTCGTATTTTGGCAATTGGTTTATGAAACAAGGCTTGTAAGGTTTTGGTCAAATCACTATGGAACTGGAATCTCTCTTGTATCCTATATGAGAAAAGCCAATTGACAGAATGAAACGCTTTCAGTGTCAAGCCCGAATAGGACAGCTTCTAGTCTGTTCTTGTTTATGTGGTTAATTACATGTTGCGTAGTCCTGACATTGTCTTGTGTTTGTTTGATAAAACCTGTTTGATCCAACTGTATAATATGTCGGAGTATTACCTCAAAGCGTTTTCCTAAAATCGAAGTGAAGAATTTATAGTCCACATTCAACAAGCTGATTGGCCGACAATTAGAGCAGGCTGTCATATTTTTTCCTTCTTTTGGTATTACTGTAATAACTGTCTCCAAGATGGAGGGATTTCCCCCTTCCTGACCCAGTTTAATGTTCTGAGCAACAGTGGGGATAACAAATCTTTAAAAACCTTCTACCACTCGTGGAAACCCATCAGAACCTGGGGTCTTTTGGGGTTTTAATCTAGGGATTGCCTTTTGAAGTTCATCTGTGGATACATCAGCCACTAATATTTTGAATTGATTATTCTCTGATTCTTGGGAGACAGTGGTAGAAGCAGAGATTCAGGTGAGTTATCCCCTGCACATTCCATCTATGTATAGAGTTTTTGGAAATATTTTTTGAAGTTATTATTAATATCTCGAGATTTATATTTAATTTGTTTAGTAGTTGGGTCTTTATTTTGTATATTGTATATATCTGTTTTTTAATTTGCCTTATTCTTTGACTAATTTCCATTTGGGTATCATTTTTATGTTTTTTTTTTCAGATCTTCCAATTCTTTTTCTAGTTTGTTTATTTTTTCGTGTTTTGACTTCTTCTGAAGTGCCAGTTTAGCAATGATCTTCCCACTCCAGACAGATTTACCTGCATCCCAACCATGAGAGGGGAGACTTCCCCATTATTATTCTCTGACATGTATAATTTAATGTATTCTTGGAGTTCTTCTTTCATTTTCCCTTTAAGAACATTTATATTAAACTTCCAAGAAAACTGGTTTTTACGGTTTTATTAAAGGGCCACTGTCATGAAATGGATGATTTTTAGTATGTTAATGAAAAAACGGCAGCCAATATGGGCCAATTGCGTTTTTTCACCACCAAAACATGATTTTGACACATACAGCTTTTTGTAACTCCCGCCATGAAAATCCTCTCAAGGGATTTGTTTTCGAGAAGAAGGAGGATGTGACATAAAGGACAGAAGCGCCCCCAAGTGGACTCGTTTGTTTCCATTAGTTTTACCTCTGGGAAGGTAGCTCGTTGTTGCTTCGTGTTAGCTAAAATGCCGGCTCGTTGCATTGCTGGACATTGCTTGAACACTTGGGAGAATGGATTTACCCTTCATAAGTTTGCAAGAGACCCGTTTCGTCGTGAAAAATGGATTGCACGGGTGCAGAGGGCGAGAGCTTTGTGGGTTCCAAATGACAGGTAGGCGTGTATACAGCTACTAAAAAAAATAATAAATTGGGGCGGACCACGTAATCGGTCTCTCATAACGTAACAAAAGAGCCGCATAAGAAATATGTCGATGTGCGCATCAGATGGCGTTGGGCTGCTGCATCGCTTCGCCAGCGAAGGCCGCATTTTTGGCTTGCGGACGGCGGGGGCTCTGAAGAACGCAGCCGTCAATGCCTCACTTGGCCACGTGCGGCGGCAATGCAGTAAAGCGCCCCGGCTCGATGGTGTTGTTCATCGCGTACTGCGGTGGCTATGAACAACCCCCTAAAGCAGCACGGCTCGGTTCTGTGATAAGCCACCTCGGCGCAGAAAATGAGCCACACCGGCCGGCTGCAATGAGCCGCGATGGCTCATCTCCGTCGCGGAAGTGGATCGAAAAGGCCGTGATCGCATATGATCTTAATATGGGTCAAAACAATAGGGTATTATTGCCCCGCACACTTGACTCGATTGTGAGACATTCTCTTCTTCGAAAAGAGCTTCCGTGTCAGAAGGCGCGTGTTCGTCTCCCATAGAAGGGTGCACCGCGTGTTTTCATTGGCGAATGTCGGGGTGACGTCAGATGCAACCAATATGGCGACCCCTTGGATGTGGTAGAATAACACTTCTGCAAATTTGTGCATGGATGACGCGCTCTCCGCTCACATTTATTTTTTTGTATAGACATTGAAGTGAATAATGTTGTGTATTTTTCATTACAATATGTATTTTAAAATGTTTATAGGGATGACACTTGAGCTTTAAATTTAAGTCCAAATAAACTGAGCTGTGGTCTCAGAGATCAAATAACCCAATTTTACATGACTTTACAAAACCAATGTCTTGACTATACATAAAGAAATAATAAATTCTCGAACATGTTTTTTGTGGTGGAGAATGAAAGGTATAGTCTCTGGCCGTGGGCTTTAACTCCCTCCATACATCACAAATGGCCATCTCTTGTAATCTCGTCCACTTTTTTGGATATGGTGTTGTTTTGTATCTGACTTAATTTTGATACATCCCATTTTAGATTCATTCTCAGATTAAACACAAATCACCACCACAAATCAAAATTCCTTGGGCTTTTGTAATCATTAAATGAAAGATATGTCTGTAAAATTCCCATGTTGCACCTGGGGGGTGCATAAACATAAGAGTAATTTCTGTCCCTTTCAACCTCCCCACAACCAATTATATCTTCTTTCTTTATGTATGATTGCTTATATCCATCCATCAATCCATCCATCCATTCATCTATCTATTTTCTTAGCCGCTTATCCTCACAAGGGTCATGAGAGTGTTGGAGCCTATCTTCATGCCAATATCTTCTGTATTACTTCGGCTAATCTTCATTCCTCTCCTTTCCAGTGCATACCTCCATCTTTCTCATTGTTCCTCCATCTGCTCCCTGCTTTCACTGGATATCACAATATCATCTGCGAACATCATGGTCCAACTGGATTCCAGTCTAACCTTGTCTGTCAGCCTATCCATTACTACCGCAAACAGGAAGGGGCTCAGAGCAGAACCCTGATGCAGTCCCACCTCCACCTTAAATTCTTCTCACACACCGATGGCACATCTCAACGCTGTTCTGCTCCCCTCATATGTACTATTCTAACCGATTTCTCCGCCACACCAGACTTGCGCATACAGTACCACAGTTCTTCTCTTGGTACACTGTCATAGGCTTTCTCTCGGTCTACAAAAACACAATGTAGCTGTGGTTCTCTTTGTAGGCATGAAACCATAGTGTTGCTCACAGATTCTTCTGTCCTGAGTCTAGCCTCCACTACTACTTTTCCCATAACGTCATTGTGTGGCGCATCATCTTTATTTCTCTGTAGTTTCCACAGTTCTGAAGATTGCCTTTGTTCTTAAAAATGGGGACGAGCACATTTTTCCTCTGTTCTTCTGGCATCTTCTCTCCCGCGAGTATTCTATTGAATAAGTTGGTCAAAAACTCCACAGCCACCTCTCCAAATAGCTTCCATACCTCCACTGGTATGTCATCAGTTTTTCCATTTTTCATTCTGTTCAGTGCCTTTCTAACGTCTTTCTGACTGATCAATGCCACTTCCCAGTTATTCATCCTTGCCTCTTCTACTCAACCTTCTCTCCCACTTTCTTCATTCATCAGCTTCTCAAAGTACACTTTCCATCTACTCAGCACACTACTGGCACCAGTCAACATATTTCCATCGTTATCCTTAACCACCTTTACTTACTGCACATCCTCCCCATCTCTATACCTCTGTCCGGCCAACCTGGAAAGATCCTTTTCTCTTTCTTTCGTATCTAACCTAATGTAAATGTCGTCATATGCCTCTTGTACAGCTTTTGCCACCTCGACCTTTGCCCTACGACACATCTCAGTGTAATCCTTTTGCCTCTCCTCAGTCCTCTCCATGTCCAATTTCTTCTTCGCTAATCTCTTTCCTTGGATGACTTCCTGTATTTTGGGGTTCCACCACCAAGTGTCCTTTTCCTCTTTCCTACCAGAACCCACCCCAATTACTCTCCTGCCTGCCACTCTGAATACCTTGGCAGTAGTACTCCAGTCTTCTGGGAGCTCTAGAGCATGTCTCATCTCTTTCCGAAAGGTCACAAAACATTCTTCCTTTCTCAACTTCCACCACCTGAATTTCTCGTCTACCTTTGTCTTCTTCGTCTTCCTTCCCGCTACCAGTCATCCTACACACCACCATCGTATGCTGTCGAGCCACACTCTCCCCCCACCACTACCTTACAGTCTGTAACCTCCTTCAGATTACATCATCAGAACAAAATATAATCCACCTGCGTGCTTCTACCTCTGCTCTCTGGTCACTCTATGTTCCTTTCTCTTCTGGAATTGACCACTGTCAATTCCATCCTTTTTGCAAAGTCCCTCACAAGCTCCCGTCAAAGTTCCCTTGCTGAATGCCATACTTACCCATCACTTCTTCATCGCCCCTCTATCTTTCGCCAGCATGTCCATTGAAATCTTCACCAATCACAACTCTCTTTCTGTCTGGGATGCTCAGGACTACTTCGTCTAGTTCCTTCCAGAATTTCTCTTTGAACTCAAAGTCAAATCCTACCTGTAGGGCAATGCCGCTAATCACATTATACATAATACCCTCAATTTCAAATTTCATCTTCATCACGCAATCTGATACTCTTTTCTTCAAGAGATTCTTAGCCAGCTCTTCTTTTAAAATAACCCCTACTCCATTTCTCTTCCCATCTACTCCACGGTAAAATAATTTAAACCCTGCACCTAAACTTCCAGCCTTACTCCCTTTCCTCTTGCTCTCTTGGATGCACACTATGTCAACCTATCTCCTAATCATCATGTCAACTAACTCCTGAGCTTTTCCTGTCATAGTCCCAAAGTCCCTGCACACAGCTGTAGGGTTTGTGCATTCCTCTTCTTCGACTCAGTTCCTTTCCTCCTCTTTTTTGTCTTCAACCTACATTATCTGAATTTCTACCTACGCCTTGCAGATTAACAGTTCTGGTGGCAGGTGTAGAAAGCCCAGGCCACGACCTAACCATTATGGAATCCGTGTGATGAACACTCATATATGTTTGGCAGAGTTTTACACCGGATGCCCTAGCTGATGCAACCCTCTGCATTTATCCGGGCTTGGGACCGGCCTACAGCTTGTACAATAGTGTGCTGCCCAACGGGCTGCAGATAGTCAAAAAAAAAAAAAAAAAAAAAAAGAAGCAATCAAATAAACAAAGTTAACACATAAGATACACAAATCACATACTACCTAACCTATGTTAAAGTTAAGGTCAAATGAAAGCAATCACATAAACAGTCAGCACATAAATGGTCAGTACATATGGTAGGTGAAGGAAATTACTATAAGATGGAGCAAAAATGATTATACAAATGTATAAATTTTTAATAATTGTTTGAGAACTACAGTGAAGAAAATAAATATTTGAACACCGTGCTATATTCCAAGTTTTCCCACTTGGAAATCATGGATGGGTCTGAAATTTTCCTCGTAGGTGCATGTCCACTGTGAGACAGATAATCTAAAAAGAAAAATCCAGAAATCACAATGTTTGATTTTTTTTAAACAATTTATTTGTGTGATACAGGTGCAAATAAGTACTTGTACACTTGTCTATCAGCTAGAATTCTGACCCTCAAAGACCTGTTAGTCCGCCTTGAAAAGTCCACCTCCACTACATGGATTATCATGAATCAGATGCACCGGTGTGAGGTCATTAGCTGCATAAAGACACCTGTCCACCCCATACAATCAGTAAGACTCAAACCTGTAACATGGCCAAGACCAAAGAACTGTCCAAAGACACAAGAGACAAAATTGTACAACTCCACACGGCTGGAAAGGGCTGCGGAGAAATTGCCAAGCAGCTTGGTCAAAAAAGGTCCACTGTTGGAGCAATGATTAGAAAATGGAAGAAGCTAAACATGACAGTCAATCTCAATCTGAGTGGAGGCCCATGCAAGATATCACCTCGTGGAGTCTCATTGATTCTTTTAGAATCAGCCCAGGACTACACGACAGGAGTTGGTCAATGACCTTAAAAAGCTGGGATCACCATTTCCAAGGTGACTGTTGGTAATACACTAAGATGTCATGGTTTGAAATCATGCATGGCACAGAAGGTTTCCCTTCTTAAACCAGCATATGTCAAGGCCCGTCTTAACTTTGCCAATGACAATTTGGATGATACAGAGAAGTGATGGGAGAATGTTTTATGATCAGATGAGACCAAAATGGAAATTTTGGTCATAATTCCACTAACCATTTTTGTAGGAAGAATGATGAGTTCCGTCCCAAGAACACAATCCCTAATGTGAAACATGGGGATGGTAGCATCCTGCTTTGGGGGTGTTTTTCTGCACATGGGACAGGACGACTGCACCGTGTTAAGGAGAGGATGACTGCAGCCATGTATTATGAGATTTTAGGGAACAACCTCTTTCCCTCAGTCAGAGCATTGAAGATGGGTCGTGGCTTTCAACATGACAATGACCCGAAGCAAACAGCCAGGAAAACCAAGGTGTAAGAAGCATATCAAGATTCTGGCATGGCCTAGCCAGTCTCCAGACCTAAAGCCAATAGAAAATCTTTGGAGGGAGCTGAAACACCATGTTTCTCAGCGACAGCCCAGAAAACTGTCTGATGTAGAGAAGATCTGTGTGGAGGAATGTGCCAAAATCCCTCATGCAGTGTGTGAAAACCTGGTGAACAACTACAGGAAATGTTGTACCTGTGTAGTAGCAAACAAAGGCTACTGTACCAAATAATTAACATTGGTTTTCTCAGGTGTTCAAATACTTATTTGGAACTGTATCACACAAATGTATCCTCAAAAAATCATTGTGATTTCTGGATTTTTATTTTTAGATTCTCTTTCTCACAGTGGACATGCACCTACTGTGAAAATTTCAGACCCCTCCATGATTTGTTAGTGGGAGAACTTGCAATATACCAGGGTGTTCAAATACTTATTTTGTTCACTGTAGTAAAGTGCAAAACCTGCCTAAATGATTCTCTTACCATGCGAACAGCCTTGTCCATGTCACAGTCACTAAAGATGATAAGAGGAGACTTCCCTCCTAGCTCCAGAGAAACTTTCTTTAGATTACTGAGTGCACAGCTTCAAAGATAGGTAACATAGTCAAGCATCATTGAGCCAGTAATGTAATTGTGGCAATGTCTTCATTAAATCATACCTTTTCATGATTTGTTTGCCAATAGGCGTTGAACCAGTGAAACCTAGCTTACGGATATCTGGGTGATCAGCCAAGCGTTGTCCAACAACTCCACCTAGAAAGGAATCATTTATTTGGTTCAGTAAGATGCAAAATTCAATCACAGGTACTAAAATTATATTAAAGAAGATTTTGTGTGGCGTTACCTGAACCTGGCAATATGTTGATGACTCCTTTCGGAATACCCGCTTTTACTGACAACTCAGCAAATTTTAATGCAGTCAATGGTGTTACCTGTAGATATAAGACATACATGTGGCTAAAGCATACTGGAACAGCCCTTTGAGGGAACCAGAGATGCTGTCATATAAATTTGAAAAATGGAGTATTCCCACTGTGGAAGAGCACCTGTGCCGGTTTAAGAACAAGCGTGTTTCCAGCTGCAAGGCAGGCAGCGCTTTTCCATGCCAACATCATAAGGGGATAGTTCCAAGGAATGACAATAGCACAAACACTGACAAGAGAAATTCAATCACTAAACAAACACAAGTATATATAAACAGAAAACTCAAAATGAAATGTAATTTGTAAAATATCATCAACACAACTTCAGTCTTACCCGATTGGTTCTCTTTTAGTAAAGGTGAGGTTGTGGTTTGGCCTTGCCTGATTAATGGGGACTGTCTTGCCCTGAAAACAACGGTGTATTTAGTGTTTGAGCATTGACATAGTTTTTTGCAGATATGGGATCAAGTCAAACGTATAGTAAGTTTTTAACCTTAGTTTAAGGTATTATAAAGTCTTGTGTTTTTGCAAGACAATGTCATGTGGTAAGTTCATTCATCCATTTTACAAACTGGTTATCCTCAATTGGGTCAGGGTCATGTTGGACCCTATAGTACCTAGCTGTCTTTGAGCGAGAGTTAAAATACACCCTGAACTGTTCGCCACCCAATTGCAGGCAACAAGAAAGAAAAACACTTGCACTGACATTCACGCCATTGGTGTCACGAGGCAGCAGTGCGCGGGCAGACCCAAATGCAGGAGATCCAGACAAAAGCATGATATTAGGCGTGGCTTATTTCCGGATGCAGTGTCTACACATGGTAAAAGAATGCAGTAAATGGAACACAATGAACTGGCACTTGCCAGTGACAAAACTCAAACTTAAATGTCTGATCTAATTACAGACCAAATGACAAACAGCTGGTGACAGCTGTCAGAGTTGCCACCGTCCAGTGCAGAACCCTTTCCATGCCCCTCTTGGCAGTGGCCAAGTCTTGCTCATGACAATTTCAACCACCAGATGGAAACAGAAAGAAATGTCACTCTGCAATCAAAAGGATATCCAGTCTTTTACTACAATAATAACCTTGCTATAATGCTTGTTGGCAAATATATAACCTGCAACAGCTTACATATTCACAAGATTTGATTCAAGTAAAACAAACACAAAGAGAAAAAGTAAAAATATATCCATTCATCCATATTTTCCGGGTCCAGTCGTGGGAGGAGTAGCACCAGCAGGGCTTCAGACTTCCCTTTCCCTAGCCACTTCATCCAGTTCTTCCGGAGGGATCCCAAGGCGTTCCCAGGCCAGCCGAGAGACACAATCTCTCCAGCGTGTCCTGGGTCATCCCCAGGGTCTCTTTCCAGTGGGAAATGCCAGAAAAACCTCACTAGGGAGGTGTCCAGATGCCCCAGTCACCTCATCTGGCTCCTCTCAATGCAGAAGAGCAGCGGGTCGACACTAAGCTCCTCCAGGATGACCAAGCTTCTCACCCTATCTCTCAGGGAGAGCCTTGACTCCCTCTGTAGGAAACTCATTTCACCTGCTTGTATCCGGGATTGTGTTCTTTTGGTCACGACCCAGAGCTCGTGACCATAGTTGAGGGTAGTAACGTTGATTGACTGGTAAAACGAAAGCTTCACCTTTTGACTTAGCTCCCTCTTTACCATAACGGACCAAGACAAAGTCTACATCATTGCATACGCTGCAAAAACACCACTTAGACAGTTTTGCAGCCTCATCCCTGTAGGCAGACTCATCTCCTTTTGAGACGAGCCCAACCATGGTGGTATTATCAGCAAACCTGATGATGGAGTTGTTGGAATGGGTTGGTGTGCAGTCATATGTGTACAAAGAGTACAGGAGAGGATTCAGTACACAACCTTGAGGGGACCCAATACTGAAGGTGATGAAGGAAGAGAAGTATGGGCCAAGTCTGACCGACTGTGGACGGTGTGTGAGAAAGTCTGTAATCCAGGATCAGATGGAAGGGGATATCAAAGGAGGGAAGAGTTTTTCAAACAAAACACCTGGGATTATGGGATTAAAGGCTGAGCTCAAGTCTATGAAGCGCATCCTCACATAGTTTTTGTTTTTTCAGGTGGGTCAGTGGAGTAAAAAGAAGTTTTGTGATGGCATCTTCAGTAGACTGGTTTCCACTGTAGGCAAACAGGTGAGGGTCAAGTGAGGGAGGGAGTGAGTCCCTGATGTAACAAGCAACCAGTCTCTCAAAGCACTTAATGATCACAGGCATGAGTGCAACCAGCCTGTAGTCATTCATCTTATCAATGGCTTGCTTTCTGGGGATGGAAATGATTGTTGCAGATTTTAGGCATGAGGGGCCTGAGAAATGAAATGAGAATGAAATGAGCATGAGTTGATACAGGGAACTGTCATGGTCATAAGACATGGGGCTGGACCCAAATGCAGGCAGAGACATGATGTTGAAGGAGGGTTCATTTCAGGCAAAGGTCATGCACAAGTAAGCAGTACAAAAGAAGGCAGAGGCACAAAAACATGATGCAACAGGCAAGGTCCAAAAACATGAAAATGTGGTCAAATTACTCTTAGGCACAAAACAAGACTTGACTAAGCTGTCGTGCCACAGGAAAGCTGGCCGTGACAGCGAGGCTAATACACAAGAGGCTCGTATACTCATTACAGACTATTGTAGGTTCAAATAACGAACTGGCAACTGAAAATTTCAAACTCAAGGTTTATAAGCCTGACCTAGTTAGTGTCAATACGGTGTGGAGTTGCTGCTAGAGGCAGCTCCGCCCAGGGCAGTGGCCTGGCCACGCCCCTGACAGGAACACATTATTTTCACAATTTTTTTTGTGAAAATAATTACCATTATGACCATTATTTTCACTGACCATTATTTTCACAATTTTTTTGTGAAAATAATGGTCAGCCGATCAGCACAGGCTTTCAGTACCTTCTCAGGGATTCCATCTGGGCCAGCAGGCTTCCTGGCATTTACAGTCCTTAGCACACGTCTCACTTCATATTCCTGAAGCGTCAGTTTTGAGAGGAGGTTGTAATGAGACTTAATCTGATCTATCAATCTTAAAATGGGAAAAGAAACGGTTTACTTCCTCTGCCAGCGAGGCATCTGTTTTCCTGCCACACATCTGTTTTTGTTGTTGTTGCTGTTGAACTTTGTAACGTGTTGTAATCCCTCACACATCTTTTTTGAGTTATTTTTTCTGGAGCACTCTTCAATGCTCCTTTTGCTGGGCGCTTTGGCCTCTTTGATGCTTGTCTTGAAGGCACATTTACATTTTAGAAAAATAATTAATAAGACACGAAACATGTTTGCATTTCAGAAAACAAATAACAAAACTTTTGAAAAACTGATGAAACAAATTATAAGTGAAACACACCAGAAAAGGGAACGTACCATTGATGCATTAGATTCCCACATGCATTATTACGATTCCCTTGCATTTTCTTCTTTGCATTTTGAAGTATTTATCATTTAAAATCTGCACGATGTGTTGCTGATTTAAATTTAGCTTAAGCTAAACAATAATATTTAAAACTGTTGTTTTGTGACAATGTCATTCTGTAACTTGTGTGGAGTGTATTGCCAATTAATTACAGATAAACTAGTTCACTTTGGTACTATGGATAAGTGATAACCCTATCCCTAACCTGCTGAATGTAACTAATGGTAATAAAATTGAAATGTAACAAACGTTACTTTGGAAATCCGCCAATCAGAAAACTAACTTAATTAATTTTAAAATTAACAAATCAGTTTAATTATATTACATTCTGGAAGTAACTGTATCAACACTGACAATCTGATATACTCTAGTTAAATATTTACATAATCCATTAAATCAGGTCATGCTATGATAATGAAAAATAAAAGGTTAAAAGTATACTAAAAAATGTAGAAAGCATCAGGTACAGTATCCCTTACGAATAGGTCTAACGAGTTGTTACGAGTGTCTATATTTAGTTATGTATGACATTGTATTGCATTACTTCAGTATTCATTCTTTATTCTTTGTTATTTACACCCTTTATTATGTCATCTGACGTGGAACCTTTGTTGAATGTTTCAAAGATGACACACTATTGCGTCGTAAGACGCGGATCTTTGTGGAATGTTTTGAGAAGTGCCTATATAAGGATGAGATGGCTTTTCGATGGGGATTCTTACAACCACCCGCTCCTTCGGACAAGGAACAACTCGACTTCTGTGAAGCGTCTTTTGTACTTTTCTGGATTCATTACTCCATCGCGAGAAGCAGCATTCGCCTACAGGAACGAGTAACATTCGCCTCCAAGGACATGTTTTGACTAAAGGTCGTATTGTTCGTTAGCTCGTGTTACACATAATTAAAGTGCCATTGTACATCTATTTTGTGTTTGCTGTTGTATTGTATTGTGTGTGTTTAAATTGTCTCAAATGCCATTCAACTGATTTGGTATTGTTTGCTGGTTAAAATAAGGGGATTTCGTTATTCTAAATTTAACACCTAACAAAATTTGGGCCACATCCGGGATCGAATTCATTCAACATTTGAGACAATTTCTTTTAACTTTCTGCATATTTGGAACTTCACTGTGAAGCCAGCAAAAGGGTTTTTAAACTTGAGTATTATCCTGACTCCCCTACTCCGGTAGCAATCAGTGCCCTGCAAAAATCTCATCTTTTGCAAATTAATAGTCATTTGAAACCTGATGACAAACCTGCAATGAGGAAATTCCAAATTTTGAAAATTGTTCTTAATCATTTAATTGATGGGGAAAATTTTTAACTGGATGTTATGGCCATGGTGAAAGAGGAACCTTCAGACTTTCAAATTAAATAAACTGGAATCACAAGGAAAAGAAATACAACTTGGAAAATTTTAAATTGCGGCTCGAAAAGAGATTGAACTTAAAAAAACTTGAAAATCCCTCACCTTTCTCAGTCAGATCTTTGAATTGTAATATCACAAGGCATCCCAGACTAGTTCCTCCTTCCAATAAGAAAGACATTGACAAGTGCTTTCTCCACTTTGAGAAAGTCGGTGAAAAGCTTACGTGTCCCTAAAGAGTCATGGGTAAAGCTCAGGATGCATATTCAGCCCTTTCTGTAGAGTAATCGTGATTATAATTTTGTCAAAAATACCTTTCTGAAATCTTGAGTTAATGCCCGAAGCTAACTGTCAAAAATTTAGGAAAGCTCATTAAAGGGACGATGAGAGTTTTGTAGAGTTTGCTAGGTAAAAGGAAACTTTGTTTGATAGGTGGAGTACTCTAAAGAGGTTTCAGATTTTGAGGGTTTGAGTCAGTTAGTTTTGATGGATGATTTCAAGGAGCATATTTATTCTGATCTCAAGACTTATTTGGATGAACAGAAGGCCTTACATGTTGCAGCAGTGTTGGCAAATGATTATTTTATGACCCAAAAGAGATCTTTTCAGTCTCCCGGGCAATTCCAAGTTTTCTTGCCAAAAGGAATTTGCATCGGGTAAGATTACTTATCATACAGGGTCAAGTGGTAATGAGGCAAGTTCCAATTCTTTTGACAAGCAGTCACATTCTCAGTCAAAACCCAAGTCTTCTAGTGACTGTTGTGACTCTGGTCCTGTCTGTGCTTATTGTAAGAAGCCTGGTCACTTGATTTCTGTTTGCGAAAAAAGCTGAAGTACAAAAATCAGTCCACTGTTGTCATCACACGCAGCTGAGTGCGGCGTTGTGGCAGCGTTCTTCAGAGCTGCCGCCGTCCGCGAGCACGATGCGCAGCCTTCGCTGGCAAAGCGACGCAGCAGGCCGATGCCGTCCGACACACATCAACACATTTCGTACGCGGATCTTTTATTACGTTATGAGAGACCGATTACTTGGCCTGCCCCAAACTAAAAAATTTTTTTAGTAGCTGTATACACACCTACCTGTCATTTGGAACCCACGTAGCTCTCATCCTCTGCACCCGTGCAATCCATTTTTCACAACGAACTGGGTCTCTTGCAAACTTATGAATGGTAAATCCATCCTCCCAAGTGTTCAAGCAATGTCCAGCAATGCAATGAGCCGGCATTTCGGCTAAAACGAAGGAACAACAAGCTACCTTCCAGGAGGTAAAACCAATAGAAACAAATGAGTCCACTTGAGGGCAGTCCTGTCCCTTAAGTCACTTCCTGCTTCTTCTTGAAAACAAATCCCTCGAAATGATTTTCATGGCGGGAGTTACAAAAAGCTGTATATGTCAAAATCAGGTTTCGTGTTGAAAAAATGCAGGGGTCCATGTCGGTTGCTGTTTTTTCATTAATAACATATTAAAAATCATGTATTTCACGACGGTGGCTCTTTAAAGGGGAAATCCAGTGTCCAATAGGACATGTAATATATACGCTATTTTGACAATGTGATGTTAACTCCTCTCACATTTAATAGTGTTTTGAGAAGATTTTTGTCGACAATTACGAATTTTCAGGGGCGCTGCCATTTTTGCAAGTCACATGATGGGCGTATGTGACGTGTTCTGTGCCATTCCAAACACTGGATTACATGGGACACCATTATGCCCAGCGCCGATGTCTCGGATTTATACTCATGTGATGAAGAAATAGCAGTACATATTTGAACCTGTGGCTGTAATTAATGTTGAATATTCAGAAGGTTCTTCGTGTGGAATGATGCTGAGTCTGACTACTCCGAGGCCGACAAGGGACATAAGCACGTAAACAAAGGCGCCCAGGAGCTCCGGGCCAGCATCTGCGGCTGTTTCTTCAGATGTGAATGAGCGAGTCTGACGAGCGAGCTCCGATGGCAGCCAGGAGCTGAGGTTCCAGGCGGTGGAGGCCGTTAGCCCCGGACGCCGAAGCTAGGCTACAGCCCTCCGCTGCCGTCGAAGGCGGGCCATGAACTCCAGCGGGAGGCTGCGAGCTGAGCTTCAACGTTCGGGAAAGCCTTTAGTCGAGCTTCGGTGGTGGCGGAGGCCTTTAGCTTAGCTTCGGCGTCCGGGGCTAACGGCCTCCGCCACCGCCAGCTTCATAAGCTCCCAACGCTGAAGCTAGGCTAAGGGCCTCCGGGACCACCAGCATTATTCTGCCCGAGGAACCATCTGAATATTCAACATTAAAAACAGCCACAGGTTCAAATATGTCTGGAAGTATTCCTCAGTCTTCCTGATCAACCGATACTGCTATTTCTTCATCAGATGAGGATAAATCCATAAAATCAGCGCTGGGCATAATGGTGTCCCATGTAATCTAGTGTTTGGAATGGCAGAGAACACGTCACATACGCCCATGTACATCGTGTGACTTGCAAAAATGGCAGCGCCACTGAAAATTCGTAAATGTCAACAAAAATCTTCTCAAAACACTATTAAATGAGAGAGGATTTAGCATCACATTGTCAAAATAGAGTACATATTACGTGACCTATGGGATACACTGTACAGGCAAAGCACTGGATAGCATATGGTAGCATGCATACACGCTATTAAAAAGGCACCTGGAGGAAAACTTGAGTTCGGTTGTACTTTAATAAAGTATTTAACATTGTAAACAGTGAACTTGGTTGTACTTTATTGAAGTGTTTAAAAAGCGTGCATACACGCTGCCGTATAGTTTCGGTTAGTATCTCTATACAGCTACATTGTATAGCTACATAGTTAAATAATTAAATAAAGTATAACTGAACTCACGATTTACACTGTTAAATATGTCAGTAAAGTACGTACCACTGAACTCGGTTTCTTGTCCGGTACATTTTTAAAAAGCGTGCATGGATGCTCCTGTATGCTGGAAACTAATGTTGCACTCTAGCTATATCCTTTGGGGCGCTAAATGTGTATGTAAATAACATTTGAAGTGCATGTTTTGTGTCAATTATTTCTTCGCTTCACTATTTTGTTGTCTTCTGGTTGTGCTGTTCTGTTTGCTGTGGTGTAAATATTTTGGTTTGGTGTGAAACCGTGGGTGAAGACTCATGACTCGCTTCCACCACTCGTAGTAAGCAGAAAAAAGTGTAGCCTTGTTCTTCTGCTTACAAAACTAAAGCTGCAATTGTGCCTCACTGTCTCATGAGCGCCACCTTGTGTGCGCCTAATAATATGGTGTGCCTTGTACGTGTGTTAAATACTGGAATTGCACCTGCATCTGAGGATGTGCCTTTTAATAATTTTTAACGATTTATTTGTGTGATACATCTGCAAATAAGTATTTGAAAACCTGTCTATCAGCTAGAATTCTGACCCTCAAAGACCTGTTGGTCCGCATTTAAAAGTCCACCTCCACTCCATCGTGATTATTATCCTGAATCATATGGACCTGTGTGAGGTCGTTAGCTGCATAAAGACACCTGTCCACTCCATACAATCAGTAAGACTCGAACTTGTAACATGGCCAAGACCAAAGAGCTGTCTAAAGACACCAGAGACAAAATTGTACAAGCCACATGGCTGGAAAGGGCTACGGAGAAATTGCCAAGCAGCTGGGTGAAAAAAGGTCCACTGTTGGAGCAATCATTAGAAAATGGAAGAAGCTAAACTTGACGGTCAATCTCAATCGGAGTGGAGACCCATGCAAGATATTACCCCGTGGGGTCTCAATGATCCTCAGAAAGGTGAGGAATCAGCCCAGGACTACACAACAGGACTTGGTCAATGACCTGAAAAGACCTGGGACCAACGTTTCCAAGGTGACTGTTGGTAATACACTTAAAGTGGGACTGTCATCCCTATAAACATTCTAAAATAGATATTGTAATGAAAAAGACAAAACAGTATTCACTTCAATATCTATACGAAAAAAAAAGTGAGCGGAGAACTTGTCATCCATGCACAAAGTTGCGCAATCGAGTGTCGCTGGACGTCCAAGTGTCGCCATATTAGTCGCGTCCTCTGTTCTTGACGTCATCGTCACTTCCGCCGTTGAAAACGTGCAGTACCTGCTACAATGGAAGCCGAACAACAGAGATATTTGGATTTTTCTGACTCCCCTTCTGACACCGAAGCTCTTTTCGAAAAGGACAACACCACACAACCGAGTGAAGTTACCAGGGCAATATTACACTATTGTTTCGAGCCCTCAGGGCAATGTTACACTATTGTTTCGAGCCAAAGTCAGATGATATCCGATCACGGCCAAACCGCATCCCGTCCGATCCATTTCCGCGGCGGAGATGAGCCATCGCGGCTCATCGTAGCCGGCCGGTGTGGCGTATGACAGAGCCGAGCGGTGCTGCTTTAGGGGGGTGTTCACAGTCGAGCAGGGGCACTTTATACGCGCATGCGACTGAGTAACGCATTCTCGGCTGGGTTCTTCAAAGCCGCCCCCGTCGCAAAGCCTGACGCGCAGCTTTCGCAGAAGCAGTGACCGCCGAACGCGGCGCCTCAGCCGGTGTGGCTGAGTTTCAGTGTCCGTGGTGGCATATAAGGAGGAGGTGGAGCCGAGCTATTCTCCTTTTAGGGGTATTTCAAAGTCGCCACAGTACGCAATGAACATTATCGAGACGAGGCTGAGTGAGACACTGTTGGCTGGGCGACCCGCACATCGACACATTTCATACGCGGATCTTTTGTTACATTATGAGAGACCGATTACGTGGTCCGCCCCAAACTATTATTTTTTTAGTAGCTGTATGCACACATCAACACATTTCATACGTGGATCTTTTGCTATGTTATGATAGAGACTGATTACATGGTGCCCCCCAAACCATTATTTTTTTTTAGTAGCTGTATACACACCTACCTGTTAATGCAGCCCTGTGGGGGCACAAACCAGTGCAATCTGTAGGCCGGTCCCAAGCCCGGATAAATGCAGAGGGTCGCGTCAGGAAGGGCATCCGGCGTAAAAACTGTGCCAAACAAATATGAGCGTTCATCTAAAGAATCCCATACCGGATCGGTCGTGGCCCAGGTTAACAACGCCCACCCCCAGCACTGCTAACCTGCAGGGCATCGGTGGAAATTCAGCTACTGTGGGTCGAAGACAAAGAAGAGGAGGAAACCGGATCCATCGTCAGAAGAAAAACAGGAATGCACAGAGCCTACAACTGAGTGTAGGGACTTTGAATATTGGGACTATGACAGGAAAAGCTCAGGAGTTGGTTGACATGATGATTAGGAGAAAGGTTGATATTCGGTGAGAAGAGTATCAGATCGAATGATGAGACTAAAATTTGAAATTGAGGGTGTTATGTATAATGTGGTTAGCGGCTATGCCCCACAGGTAGGATGTGACCTAGAAAGAGAAATTCTAGAAGGAACTAGATGAAATAGTTCTGAGCATCCCAGACAGCGAGAGAGTTGTGATTGGTGCAGATTGTAATGGACATATTGGTAAAGGAAACAGGGGCGATGAAGAAGTGATGGGTAAGTACGGCATCCAGGAAAGGAACTTTGAGGGACAGATGGTGGGGACTTTGCAAAAAGGATGGAGATGGCTGTAGTAAACACTTATTTCCAGAAGAAGGAGGAACATATAGTGACCTACAAGAGCGGAGGTAGAAGCACGCAGGTGGATTATATTTTGTGCAGATGATGTAATCTGAAGGAGGTTACTGTAAAGTAGTGGTAGGGGAGAGTGTAGCTTGACAGCATAGGATGGTAGTGTGTAGGATGACTCTGGTGGTGGGTAGGAAGATTAAGAAGACAAAGGTAGAGCAGAGAACCATGTGGTGGAAGCTGAGAAAGGAAGAATGTTGTGCGGCCTTCCGGAAAGAGGTGAGACAGGCTCTCGATGGACAACCGAAGCTCCCGGAAGACTGGACGACGACAGCCAAGGTGATCAGAGAGACAGGCAGGAGAGTACTTGGTGTGTCATCTGGTAGGAAAGGGGAGAAGGAGACTTGGTGGTGGAACGCCAAAATACAAGGAGTCATACAAGGAAAGAGATTAGCGAAGAAGTGGATACTGAGAGGACTGAGGTGAGGCGAAAGGAGTACATCGAGATGCGACGTAGGGCAAAGGTAGAGGTGGCAAAGGCTAAACAAGAGGCATATGAAGACATGTACACCAGTTTGGACACGAAAGAAGGAGAAAAGGATCTCTACAGGTTGGCCAGACATAGGGATAGAGATGGGAAGGATGTGCAGCAGGTAAGGGTGATTAAGGATAGAGATGGAAATGTGTTGACTGGTGCCAGTAGTGTGCTAAATACATGGAAAGAATACTTTGAGAAGTTGATAAATGAAGAAAATGAGAGAGAAGAGGCAAGTGTGAAGGACCAGGAAGTGGCAATGATTACTAAGGGGGAAGTCAGAAAGGCACTACAAAGGATGAAAAATGGAAAGGCAGTTGGTCCTGATGACATACCGGTAGAGGTATGGAAGCAATTTGGAGAGATGGCTGTGGAGTTTTTGACCAACTTATTCAACAGAATACTAGTGGGAGAGAAGATGCCAGAACAATGAAGGAAAAGTGTGCTCGTCCCCATTTTTAAGAACAAAGGATATGTTTAAGGCTGTGGAAACAATAGAGGAATAAAGTTGATGAGTCACACAATGAAGTTATGGGAAAGAGTAGTGGAGGCTAGACTCAGAACAGAAGTAAGTATCTGCGAGCAACAGTATGGTTTCATGCCTAGAAAGTGTACCACAGATGCATTATTTGCCTTGAGGATGCTCGTGGAAAAGTACAGAGAAGGTCAGAAGGAGCTACATTGTGTCTTTGTGGATCTAGAGAAAGCCTATGACAGAGTACCAAGAGAGGAACTGTGGTACTGCATGCGTAAGTCTGGTGTGGCAGAGAAGTATGTTAAAATAATACAGGACATGTATGATGGCAGCAGAACAATGGTGAGGTGTGCCTTAGGTGTGACAGAGGAATTTAAGGTGGAGGTGGGACTGCATCAGGGATCAGCTCTGAGCCCCTTCCTGTTTGCAGTGGTAATGGATTGGCTGACAGATGAGGTTAGACTGGAATCCCCTTGGACCATGATGTTCGCAGATGATATTGTGATATGCAGTGAAAGCAGGGAGCATGCAGAGGAACAATTAGAGAGATGGATACATGCACTGGAAAGGAGAGGAATGAAGATTAGCCGAAGTAAAACAGAATATATGTGTGTGAATGAGAAAAGTGGAGGGGGAAGAGTGAGGCTACAGGGATAGAGATAGCGAGGGTGGACGACTTCAAATATTTAGGGTCAACAATCCAGAGCAATGGTGAGTGTGGTAAGGAAGTGAAGAAACGGGTCCAAGCAGGTTGGAACAGCTGGCGAAAGGTGTCTGGTGTGTTATATGACAGAAGAGTCTCTGCTCGGATGAAGGGCAAAGTTGACAAAACAGTGGTGAGGCCGGCCATGATGTACGGATTAGAGACGGTGGCACTGAAGAAACAACAGGAAGCAGAACTGGAGGTGGCAGAAATGAAGATGTTGAGGTTCTCGCTCAGAGTGACCAGGTTCGATAGGATTAGAAATGAGCTCATTAGAGGGACAGCCAAAGTTGGATGTTTTGGAGACAAGATTCGAGAGAGCAGACTTCGATGGTTTGGACATGTTCAGAGGCGACAGAGTGAGTATATTGGTAGAAGGATCCTGAGGATGGAGCTCTCAGGCAATAGAGCGAGAGGAAGACCAAAGAGAAGGTTTATGGATGTGGTGAGGGAAGACATGAGGGCAGTTGGGGTTAGAGAGGAAGATGCAGGAGAAAGGCTAAGATGGGAAAAGATGACACGCTGTGGTGACCCCTCACGGGACAAGCCGAAAGGAAAAGAAGAATACACACCTACCTGTTATTTGGAACCCACGAAGCTCTCGTCCTCTGCACCTGTGCAATCCATTTTTCACAACGAACAGGGTCTCTTTCAAACTTTTGAAGGGTAATTCCATTCTCCCGAGTGTTCAAGCAATGTCCAGCAATGCAATGAGCCGGCACTTTGGCTAACACAAAAGAACAACGACCACAACCTTCCCGGAGGTAAAAAAATAATGGAAACAAACGAGTCCACGAGGGGGCGCCACTGTCCTTTATGTCACTTCCTGATTCTTCTCGAAAAAAAATCCCCGAGAGGATTTTCATGGCGGGAGTTACAAAAAGCTGTATACGTCAAAAGCAGCTTGTTGAAAAATGCTCCGCTGCAATCATGTGGATACTACAGAGGAATAAAGATGTTGGGCCACACAATGAAGCTATGGGAAAGAGTAGTGGAGGCTAGACTCAGGACAGAAGTAAGTATCTGCGAGCAACAGTTTGGTTTCATGCCTAGAAAGAGTACCACAGATGCATTATTTGCCTTGAGGATGCTCGGGAAAAAGTACAGAGAAGGAAAGAAGGAGCTACCTTGTATCTTTGTAGACCTAGAGAAAGCCTATGACAGAGTACCAAGAGAGGAACTGTGGTACTGCATGCGCAAGTCTGGTGTGGCAGAGAAATATGTTAGAATAGTACAGGACATGTATGATAGCATCAGAACAGTGGTGAGATGTGCCGTTGGTGTGTCAGAAGAATTTAAGTTGGAGGTGGGACTCCATCAGGGTTCCACGCTGAGCACCTTCCTGTTTGTTGTAGTAATGGATAGGCTGACAGACGAGGTTAGAATGGATTCCCCTTGGACCATGATGTACGCAGACGATATTGTGATCTGCAGTGAAAGAAGGGAACAGCCGGAGGAACAGTTAGAAAGATGGCGGTACGCACTGGAAAGCAGAGGAAGGAAAATTAGCCAAAGTAAACAATATGTGTCCGTGAATGAGAGGGGCGGAGGAGGAAGAGTGAAGCTCCAGGGAGAAGAGATAGTGTAGGTGAACAACTTTGACATAGCGAGGGTGGACGACTTCAAATACTTGGGGTCGACAATACAGAGCAATGGAGAGTGTGGTAAGGAAGTGAATAAATGGATCCAAGCGGGGTGGAACAGTTGGCGGAAAGTGTCTGGTGTTCTATGTGACAGAAGGGCAAAGTTTATAAAACAGTGGTGAGGCCGGCCATGATGTACGGATTAGAGTTGGTGGCTCTGAAGAAACAACAGGAAGCAGAACTGGAGGTAGCAGAAATGAAGATGCTGAGGTTCTCGCTTGGTGTGAACAGGTTGGATAGGATTAAAAATGAGCTCATTACAGGGACAGCCAAAGTTGGATGTTTTGGAGACAAGGTTAGAGAGCGCAGACTTTGGTGGTTTGGACATGTTCAGAGGCGAGAGAGTAAGTATATTGGTAGAAAGGAGTTGAGGATGGAGCTGCCAGGCAAAAGAGCGAGAGGAAGACCAAAGAAAATGTTGATGGATGTTGTGAGGGAGGACATGAGGACATGGTGATAGAGAGGAGCATGCACGAGATATGCTTGGATGGAAAAAGATGACACGCTGTGGTGACCCCTAACAGGACAACCCGAAAGAAAAAAAAGCAGAAGGAGTTGGAGCAATAATTAGAAAATAGAAGAAGCTAAACATGACTGTCAACCTCAATTGGAGTGGAGCTCCTTGCAAGATATCGCCTCGTGGGGTCTCAATGATCCTTAGAAAGGTGAAGAATCAGCCCAGGACTACACGACAGGACTTTGTCAATGACCTGAACAGAACTGGAACCAAGGTGACTGTTGGTAATACACTAAGACGTGATGGTTTGAAATCATGCATGGCACAGAAGGTTCCTCTGCTGAAACCAGCACATGTTAAGGTCCGTCTTAAATTTGCCAATGACCATCTGGATGCTACAGAGGAGTCATGGGAAAAAGTTTTTTGGTCAGATGAGACCAAAATGTAACTTATTGGTCATATTTCCACTGAAGCATGGGGTGCAAGCATCATGGTTTGGAGGTGTTTTCCAGCAGGACAGGACGACTGCACTGTATTAAGGAAAGGATGACTGCAGCCATGTATTGTGAAATTCTGGGGAACAACCTCTTTCCCTCAGTCAAAGCATTGAAGATGGGTCGTGGCTGGGTCTTTCAACATGACAATGACCCGAGGCACACAGCCAGGAAAATCAAGGAGTGACTCCATAAGTAGCATATCAAGGTTCTAGCATGGCCTAGCCAGTCTCCACACCTAAACCCAATAGGAAATATTTGGAGGGAGTTAAACTCCGTGTTTCTCAGTGACAGTCCAAAAACCTGTCTGAGCTAAACAGGATCTGTGTGGAGGAGTGGACCAAAATCCCTCCTTCAGTGCGTCCAAATCTGGTGAACAACTACAGGAAACGTTTGACCTCTATAATTGTAAACAAAGGCTACTGTCCCAAATATTAACATTGGTTTTCACAGGTGTCCAAATACTTATTTGCAGCTGTATCACACAAAAAAATTTTGAAAAAAATAAGACATTTTGATTTCTGTATTTTTCTTTTTAGATTGTCTCTCTCACAGTGGACATGCACCGTCGATGAAAATTTCAGACTCCTCCATGATTTCTAAGTGGGAGAACTTGCAAGAGAGCAGGGTTTTCAAATACTTATTTTCTTCACTGTACAAAAACACGTGGCAACAGGGAAGGTCCAAAAACAAGAACATGAGGTAGGCTCATGGAGGGATGATTATTGCAATCCTCTTGCTAAATTATGTCAATTAAATTATAATCTTAGCACATCCAAAATATCTCTTCCCCTATAGGGATCATGACTGCAGCGTTGTTGATGTTCACAGAAAGAACATTTCCAACATGAACATTAGTTTAACTCTATTTTTTTCAAGGTTATTCCGGCTGATAGATATATAGAATAAGCAAGCCCTGATGATATGCATTGCCCATCCATGAACAGGAGAGAGATGTATGTTCAAATAATGAAGATCAACAAAGCGGCAGGCACAGACCTCGTGTCGCCATCCTGCCTCAAAGTCTACGGAAACCAACTTGCTCTCGTCACAAACATCTTCAGCAGGTCTTTAGAACCGTGCAACGTACCATTCTCCTTCAAACGCTCTACCATAAGAACCCTGTAATCTTGAGGCTGAATTACTGCAGGCTTGTTGGCTTGATATCTGTTGTCAAAAAGTCCTTTGGACGCTTTGTGCTGGACCACCTCAAGAGCATCCAGATGCTCAGCTGGATCCACTGCAGTTTGCCTACTGAGCAAACAGGTCCATTGATGATCCAGTCAACATGTGTATGCAGTTCATCCTTGAACCCCTTGACAGCGCGGGAACCTATGCGAGCATCCCGTTCGTGAACTGCTTTGCGTTCAACACCATCATCTACGAACTCATCTCCACCAAGTTTTGCCAGCTCAACATCTTGCCTGCCATCTGCCAGTGGATCTACAACTTCCTGACGGGCAAATGACAGCAGGTGAGTCGAGGGGACACACCTCATCCACGCGCACAATCAGCACTGGTGCACCCCAAGGTTGTTTCCTCTCCCCTCTACTCTTCTCGCTCTACATCAACGACTGCTCCTTGTGGCATCCGACTGTCAAACTCCTGAAGTTCGCAGATGACACCACAGTCATCGGCTTCATCAAAGACGGCGACGAGTCTGCATATCAACAGGAAGTGGCGAGAATAGAGCTTTGGTGTCGTCAACACAACCTGGCGTTGAACACTCTAACGACTGTAGTGTGACTGTTGTGGGATTCTGTTCGAAAGGGGAGGTCATGGGAGGAAAGCAAAACGGTCTGACAGACCTTGTACTCAGGGCAGGCATTTATTTTTTCCCGCAGATCATACAAAGGGTGCCTTGATGTCCTTCAACATGGACCAGACACTAGTGTTCCTTCACCATCACTTCTCCAGTTCAGGGGTCTCACCTGACATCTCCCTGTGGATCTACAACTTCCTGACAGATAGGACATAGAAGGTGAGACTGGAGGACACCACCACATCCACATGCAACCTTGGGGCACCCAAGGTAGTGTCCTCTCCCCACTGCTTTTCGCTCTCTATACAAACAACTGCAACTTAATGCACCCGACTGTCAACCTCCTAAAGTTTACAGATGAAACCACAGTCATTGGGCTCATCAAAGACAACGACGAGGCTGCATATCAATAGAAAGTTGAAAGGAGGGAGCTTAAGTGTGGCCAAAACAACCTCGAGCTGAATGCACTAAAGACTGTAGAGATGATTGTGGAATTTTGGTTGCCCCTTGTATTAGGGCGGATCCAGGTACAGGAGAAAAATACTTGCGTGTTGTTGTACATGCTTGGCCAATTAAGCTGATTCTGATTCAATAAAGGATATCTCCACACAGGCTCAGGAACACTTCTGAAAACTAATGTCAGCAAATACAGTTTGGCGTCTGTAAGTGCAACTTATGTAACTCTACTATGTAAACCGAATGCCATTTATCAAAAACACCCAGAAACCCCACCGGCTTCTCTGGGCCTAAACTCATCTAAGACACACTGATGCAAAGTAGAAAAGTGGTATGTGGTCCGATGAGTCCATATTTCAATTTTTGGGGGGAAATGCTTGGTCGTCATGTCCTATGGGCCAAAAAGGAAAAGAACCATCTGGCCTGTTGTTGACACAAAGTTCAAAAGCCAGCAACTGTGACAGTATGGGGCTGTGTTACTGCAAATAGGATCGGTAACTTCCCATCTGTGAAGACACCATTAATATTGAAAGGTACACACAGGTGCTTATTTCAGCAAGACAATGCCAAATCACATTCTGCACGTGTAACAACATCGTGGCTTCGTAGTAAAAGAGTGCGGGTACAAGACTGGCCTGCCTGCAGTACAGACCTGACGCTTATTAAAAATGTGTGGTGCATTATAAAGCGTAAAATACGACAGTGGAGACCCCAGACTGTTGAATAGATGAAGCTCTACACCAAGCAAGATGGGAACAAATTCCACCAACAGAGCTTCAACATTTAGTATCCTCAATTCACAAACAATTACAGGGTTCCCTCGTTACTGTGCGCTTCACTTTTTGCGGCTTCAGTGGTTTAGCCCCCCCCCCCCAAAAGCCAGATCACAAGCCTCATGATTGGTCCCCTGGAACCAATCATGCGACCAATGAGAGCATGTGTGGATTTATCTCGTAAGCCGACTGGCTGCGCATCATCGGATCCCCACCCAGCAACTTTTGCGCTCATCATCATCATCTTTCGCTTCCTCTTCTTCTTGGGCACTCTGGAGGAAGAAACCAACCCAATTTCTGATGGGGAGTTTGTAAAAACATGCATTCTGAAGGGTGCAGAAAATTTGTGCCCTGAAAAGCAACCTGGCTTTGCCAATATTAGTCTAACGAGGAACACTATCGCAGATCGGGTGACAGAACTCTAAAGTGACTTGAGACCGATGTCACAGATATTGGTCAATTGGCCATATTCATTAGAGGTGTTGATGAAACTTTGACCGTCACCAAGGAGGTGCTTGAATTTGCCCATGAATGACACCACAACAGCAGGTGACATTTTCAGTGCTCTTGTTGGAGCGCTGAACAAGGTGAGAGCGGACTGATCCCGTGCCGTGAGCCTGGCTACTGATGGTACGAAATCAATGGTTGGGAGAAAGGCAGGCGCTACCACAAAATTCTGAAACAAAGTACAGATTGCGAATGGAGGACAAGGTTTTGGGCATTTCACTGTATTTTGCACCAGGAGGACCATTATGTTGCAAAACACTGCAAATGGACCATGTTATGAGTGTGGTTATAAAAACTGTCAAATTCATCAGAGCGCACAGTTTAAATCACCATCATTTTGATACATTTCTCAGTGATAATGACATTCATACTGGGTTTACATATCACACGTACATGCTTTGGTTAAGAAAAGGTGGAGTACCGAAACGCTTCTTTGAGCTACGAGGGGAAATTCAACAGTTCATGGAGAAGAAGGGACGCCCAGTAAAGGAACTTTAATGCAATTAATGGGTCCCGGATCTTGTGTTTATGGTTGATGTTACGCAACACTTGAATACACTTAACACTACATTGCAGGGTTGTAACAAAGTTCTCACTCAATATTATGACAGCTTAAGTGCGTTCAAGATGAAACTGTCACTGGGGAAAATCGCAGCTATCCAACGGTGACACTACGCATTTCTCTTGTCTCACAGCTGTCCGTACGAAGGCACCGGACAGTCCCAATAAGGTTTTGGATAAATATAAAGACAACATAACAGATTTGCTGCGAGAGTTTGAGCAGAGATTTCAAGTATTCAGTGAACTTGAAAATAAATTTGGCTTTTTTCGCTCACTATTTACAGTTGCGCCTTCTGATATGCCAGCTGACTGTCAACTCAAGTTTATTGACTTGCAGTGCAATTCTGCTATGAAGGATAAATTTGAGTCCGTGGGATTGGTTACGTTTTATCAAGACCTTGTACGAGGTTACAACAAATTAACAGGCATGGCTGCAAAGGGTTCTGCATGTTTGGGACGACTTATCTTTGTGAATGGCTGTTCTCCGTAATGAACAGTAATAAAACAAAGCAGCGCTCAAGGTTAGCAAATAAACACATTGTTAAATGTGCTGCTACTCAGGATTTCACTCCTAATATTGATGCGCTTGTGAAGGCAAAAAGATGCCAAGTTTCAGGAGCCAGCAGCAGCAAGTAGACTGCAGGAGTGCAGTGAGAGAGAGGAAACAAAAAGTGTGATGACACGAAATTTGTTTGCACTCATGAATACAGATCATTAAAAATAAGATGAATCTGGTATCATATTAAAGACAATTATTGTTCAGTATATTCTCAGCTTCAGTAGGTCCAGCCTAGTACTTTGTTTGATGTTATAGTTTGGTGGAGTCTAATCTTATTGCCCATGCACGGCTATAACTTTATTTATTTATTATATATTTCTTTTTTGATTTATGTCAATGCAGTATGACGACAAGGGCGAAAATATTTTTTTCATAGCTCCTACTTGAGTTTGTTGAGTGGTGAGTTGCTTCAGGTATAAAAGTGCATTCACTCAACTGTTAAAATAAACCAGTTGTGAACAGATTCACCCCCAAACATGAAAATCATTTTTTTCCATTGTTTATGAATAAATGTGTTGTGCTTGGAAAAGATTCCTTGTCATCTGTGATTATAATATGTAGGGTAGGCTACAAATGTAGGCTGAATTATAAACCATAGTACTGAAAAACAAAGCTAAATATTTGGAGTTGACATTCTTTTATTGATCCGGCCCACCTGAGAACAAAAAGTCTGGATCCGGCCCCAGAGTCACACTAAGCTTGACATGCCTGCTCAACACTAACGACTGCACCTCGTGACATCTGACTGTCAAACTCATGAAGTTCGCAGATGACACCACGGTCATCAGTCTGATCAAAGATGGCGACGAGTCTGCGTATCGACAGGAAGTGGCGAGGTTGGAGCCTTGGTGTGGTCAACACAACCTGGCGTTGAACACTCAAGACTGGAGAGTTGACTGTGGACTTCAGGAGGGATCCTTCATCACAGCTACCCCTGACGCTGTCCAACTGTCTTGTGTCAACTGTCGAGACCTTGAAGTTCTTGGGAATTACAGTCGTAAAGGACTTGAAGTGGGAGACGAACATCAACTCCATCGTCAAAAAACCCCAGCAAAGCATGCACTTCTTGCGGCTTCTGAGGAAGCACGGTTTGTCACATTAGCTGCTGACACAGTTCTACACAGCAGTCAACCAATTAGGACTGGGTACCTTCATCACAGTATGGTTTGGGGCCGCCACAAAAAAGGACAAACTCCGACTGCAACGGACAATCAAAACAGCTGAACGGATTACTGGCACCACTCTCCCCACTATTGATGACTTGCACGCAATGCGAACTAGGTCCAAAGCAGGCAGGATCCTTTCGGACCCTAAACATCCGGGCCATCAGCTCTTCCAGTTCCTTCTGTCAGGAAAGCGCTACAGATGAATGCAAGTCAAAACTAGTAGGCATTTTCTCTCTAGCAATTAAGTCATTAAATTCTTGATCAAATGTTATCATTATCTGCCTTGTACCATTTCAATATGAAGTTTGTGTGGTTATTTTACTGTAACTCTGATAATGCGTACTGCTCCGTCCAAAATCTTAATTCCGTGTACATATCCTTGCGTGAAATAGTTGAGACCTCTTTGTAGAACTGTCTTGGACAAGTCTGACGCATTTGGCAAAAAACATACCGCAATCTTATCTGGAATACGCGTTAGAGAATCAACTTCAGACCTGTTCCGTTCAGTCGCAATTTTGGAAGCTTGTGGGACATGGCAAATGTAGCTAAGGGGGGGGGGGGGGAGCCTAAGATCGCCAGTCGGAAAGATCCATTCTGCAAACAGAATGGACGTAGCAGGCTAAAGTGATGAATCATGCGATAGTCTACAAAATATATTACTAATACTAATATTGATTGGACTAGCAGGATATGAGTGAGTTTCTCAACCTGGCCTGGCCAACCCGCGGCTCCGAGCCTCATGCGGTTCTTTAACTAGTTTCATACGGTTCTTCAGGAGCTTTCACATGACATGCGTCAAAAATGCTTGGCTGGCTCTGTCATTCACTCCCCCTACAGCTAGATGGCACACTGACCATGTAAGCATGTTTGAGTGACGTCAAACGAGCGACGAGAGAATCTTTGGTGTGACATAATTTGCGTTGTAAAACAATTTGCGTCAAGTTACCTCTTGAAATGGCAGGGAAAAAAAGCACAGCCAAACGAAAATATGAAGAAGAACACAGGACGTTTTTGCCAGAGTGGGAGAGTTTATATTTTTTTGTTGAACGTAATGGCAAGCCGATCTGCCTTATATGTCAAGCAGCATTAGGCATTTCAAAGCTTCAAATCTTCTGCGTCACTTCAGCTCACTCCACCCGAACATCGAACAGGAATTTCCAAAAGGGACTGAACTTCGCAAGAACAAGTTGGTCGCTTTGAAAAGGCAGGCAGAAAAGCAGGTGCAGATTTTCCAACAATTTCCGAAACACTCGGAGACCGTAATGCTTGCATCATACCAGCTGGCTTGGAACATAGCACGGGCTAAAAAGCCATACAACAAAGGGGACTTCATTAAAAAATGCCTCATTGACTCCTTTGAATTCTTGGCTCCTGGAGACGACAAACTAAAATGGAGCGTATCAGAGATTCAACTGTCCCGCCACAGTGTTGAACCCAGAATATCGGATATTAATACAGCTGTTGAATCACAGTTGCACTCTGACCTTCAAGCATGTGAGTATTTTAGTGTGGCATTGGATGAGCGTTGTGACATACAAGACAAGACTTGGTTGAACTGGTACTTTGTCTGTGTGAGAGAGCGCAATTTATTTTTCATTTTTTTAGAATACTGCCCTGTGGTCTTGGTACTCTGGAGGAGTATTTTTCTTGGTATAATGTTGGTGTGTGACATTAACAATAAATCTGGCTGAGCAAAGGTATGTGTCTGAGGACGGAATAATGTTCGTGTGTATGATGTGGCTCTTTGTCGTAAGACAGTAAAAAAATGTGGCTCTTCATCTCTGACTGGTTGGCCACCCCTGAGTGAAGTCTGTAGTTTCCACAGTTCTGAACATCGCCTTTGTTCTTAAAAATGCGGACCAGCGCAATTTTCCTCCATTCTTCTGGCATTTTCTTTCCAGTTATTAGTCTATTGAATAAGTTGGTCAAAAACTCCACACCCACCTCACCAAATTGCTTCCATACCTCCACTGGTATGTCATCGGAACCAACTGTGTTTCAATTTTTTATTCTGTTCAATGCCTTTCGAACTTCTCCCTTACTAATCAAAGCCACTTCTCGTTCATTCACGCTGCCTCTTCATCCAGACAGACTTTTCTGTCACATAGAACACCAGAGACCTTCCGCAAACTATTCCACCCCGCTTTGACCCGTTTCTTCACTTCCTTACCACACTCTCCATCGCTCTGTATTGATGTCCCAAAGCATTTGAAGTCATCCACCTTCACGGTCTCTTCTCCCTGAAGATTCACTCTTCCTCCTAATGGCTAATCTTCATTCCTCTCCTTTCCAGTGCGTACCTCCATCTTTCTAGTTGGTCCTCCGCCTGCTCCCTGCTTTCACTGCTGATCACAATATCATCTGTGAACATCATAGTCCAAGGGGATTCCAGTCTACCCTCATCTGTCAGCCTATTCATTTCTACGGCAAACAGGAAGGGGCTCAGCGCAGATCCCTGATGCAGCCTCACTTCCACCTTAAATTCTTGTGACACTCCTACGGCACATCTCACGCTGTTCTGCTGTCCTCATACATGTCCAGTACCATTCTAACATATTTCTCCGCTATGCCAGATTTGCGCATGCAGTACTACAGTTTCACTTTTGGTACTCTGTCATAGGCTTTCTCTAGGTCTACAAAGACACAATGTAGCTCCTTCTAACCTTCTCTGGATTTTCCACAAGCAACCTCAAGGCAAATAATACATCGGTAGTATTCTTTCTAGGCATGAAACCATACTGTTGCTCGTAACTCCTTACTTCTGTCCTGAGTCTAGCCTCCACTACTCTTTCCCATAACTTCATTGTGTGACTCATCATCATTATTCCTCTATTGTTTCCACAGGTCTAAACATCTCCTTTGTTCTTAAAAATGGGGACGAGCACACTTTTCCTTCATTGTTCTGGCATCTTCTCTCCCGCTAGTATTCTATTCAATAAGTTGGCTATAAACTCCATACCCACCTCTCCTAACTGCTTCCATACCTCCAATGGTATATCATCAGGACCAACTGTCTTTCCATTTTCATTCTGTTCAATGCCTTTCTAACTTCCCCCTTACTAATCATAGCCACTTCCTGGTCATTCACACTTGGCTCTTCTACTCTACTTTCTCTCGCATTTTCTTCATTCATTAACTTCTCAAAGTACTCTTTCCATCTACTGAGCACACTACTGGCACTAGTCAACATATTTCCATCACGATCCTGAATCACCTTGACTTGCTGCACATCCTTCCCATCTCTATCCCTCTGTCTGGCTAACCTGTCGAGCTTCCTTCTTTCGTATCCAACCTGGAGTACATGTCGTCACATGCCTCTTGTTTTGCCTTTGCTACCTCTACCTTTGCCCGACGACGCATCTTAATGGATTCGTTATGCCTCTCCCCAGTCCTCTCCATGTCCCACTTCTTCTCTGATCTCTAACCTTGGATGACTTCTTGTATTTTGGGGTTCCACAACCAAGTTTCCTTCTCCCCTTTTCTAACAGAAGACACCCCATGTACTCTCCTCCCTGCCTCTCTGAATACCTTGGCGGTAGTATTCCAGTCTTCTGGGAGCTCTTCCTGTCCATCTAGAGCCTGTCTCAACTCTTTCCGGAAGGCCACACAACATTCTTCTTTTCTCAACTTCAACCACCTGATTCTCTGCTCTACCTTTGTCTTCTTAGTCTTCCTAACTACTACCAGAGTCATCCTACACACCACCATCCTATGCTGTCGACCTACACTCTCCCCCACCACTACCTTACAGTCGATAACCTCCTTCATATTACACCGTCTGCACAGAATATAATCCACTTGCGTGCTTCTGCCTCCGCTCTTGTAGGTCACTCTATGTTGCACTCTGTCCTGGAAAAAAGTGTTCACTACTGCCATTTCCATCCTTTTTGCAAAGTCCACCACAATCTGTCCCTCAAAGTGATTTTCCTGAATGACCTATTTACCCATCACTTCTTCATCGCCCCTGTTTCCTTCACCAACATATTTATTACAATCTGCACCAATCACAACTCTCTCTCTCTCTCTCTCTGGGATGCTCAGAACTACTTCATCTAGTTCCTTCCAGAATTTTTTTTTCAACTCTCGGTCACAACCTACCTGTGGACCATAGCCACTAATCACATTATACATAAGTTTCAATTTCAAGTTTCAGCCTCATCACTCTGATACTCTTTTCATTTCCATGACGTTCTTGGCCAGCTCTTCCTTTAAAATGACCCATACTCCATTTCTCTTTCCATCTACTCCACGGTAAAATAACAAACCCTGCTCCTAAACTTCTAGCCTGAATACATTTCCACCTAGTCTATTGGATGCACAATATATCAACCTTTCTCCTCGACATCATGTCAACCAACTCCTGACCTTTTCCTGTCATAGTCCCAACATTCAAAGTCCCTATATTGAATTGTAGGCTCTGTGCCTTCCTCTTCTTCTTCTGCTGACCAAGCCGCTTTTCCTCCTTTTCTCTTCAACCCACGGTAGCTGAATTCCCACTGACGCTGTGTAGGTTAACGGTGCCGGGGGTGGGCATTGTGAACCCAGGCCACGACCGATCCAGAAATAAGTGTTCACCACTACCAATTTCATCCTTTTTGCGAAGTCCACCACTATGTGCCCCTCAAAGTTCCTTTGCTGAATGCCATACTTACCCACCACTTCTTCATCGCCCTTGTTTCCTTTGGCAACATGTCCATTCAAAATCTGCGCCAATCACAACTCTCTCTCTCGCTGCTCAGGACTACTTCATCTAGTTCCTCCCAGAATTTCTATTTCAACTCGAGGTCACATCCTACCTGTGGGGCATAGTTGCTCATCACATGATACACAATACGATCAATTTCAAATTTCAGCCTCATCACTCGATCAGATACTCTTTTCACCTCCATGTCATTCTTAGCCAGCTCTTCTTTTAAAATAACCCTGAATCCATTTCTCTTCCCATCTACTCCATGATAAAATAATTTAAACCCTGCACCTAAAGTTCTCGCCTTATTACCTCCACTTGCTCTCTTGGACGCACAATATATCAACCTTTCTCCTAATCATCATGTTAACTAACTCCTGAGCTTTTCCTGTCAAAGTCCCAACATTCAAAGTCCCTACACACAGCTGTAGGGTTTGTGCATTCCTCTTCTTCTTCTTCTTCTTCCAACTACGCTTCTTTCCTCCTATTTTTGTCTTTGACGTACATTATCTGAATTTCTACCTATGCCTTGTTGATTAACATTTCCGGGTGCGGGTGTAGGAAGCCCCAGCCTAACTGTTATAGAGTTTGTATGATGATCGCTCATATGTTTTTGGCATACTTTTACGTCGGATGCCCTTCCTGACGCAACCCTCTGCATTTATCCGGGCTTGGGACCGGCCCACTGGTAGCACAATAATGTGCTGCCCAACGGGCTGCAGATAATCAAAAAGAAGCAATCAAATAAACAGTCAGCACAAAAGATACACAATTTACATACTACCTAATCTATGTTAAAGTTAAGGTTAAATGAAAGCAATCACAATAAACACAGTCAGCACATAAGGAACACAAATCACATTCTACTTGTGTTAAATATATATATTATATATAAAGGATAGGGCGATTTAAAGGATATGTGGATGCAGGGGATTCAAACCCCAATGGCCCTCACTAGTTGTTCAAGGTTGAGTCGGCGATTGATGTTTGGTCCTCGTTGTATACTCCAACATTAGCGCGCTAGGCTAACTTGCGCCAAGCAGCTTCAACAGAAACGATACGGCCCCAATTTGTGTAGTAAGATAAGACTTGTTAAATTTCCTAAGTCCTCACGGCCCTCGTCGTACAGGTTATGAAGTTACTCAAGTTCGATGTTTTTTCAACATCCACAAATTGATCACAAACGTGTCTCGACGAGTCTTGTTGTTAGCAAGCTAAGATAAGGAATACTCGGCCGATAATCACGTTTAAGTTGGCATTTCAATCAGTACCATATTGACCAGAAGAAAATGTTTTACTTGGCTCGTCATCAACCCAATCCTCTGTCTTAAAATTCTAATGTGATACAAATGGGCATTTCTCTTGCATGACATTGTGCACTTATGTATCACTAACCCGACTCTTTGGCATAAAACATTACACACCTCATTCAGCAGGTCAGTGATACACTAACAAATTGAAAGTTGTTCTCCTGTAATGTATAAAGCACTGATAATAATTCAATAAAACTCAGACAAGGTACTTCTCCCTCACTTACCTTCGAACATACAGCCTTGCGTTTGTTGATATTGTTCACATTTAGTTGTACATGCGGTCTTCCGCAAACCTTAATCCTAAATAGCCACTTTGTCAACTGTGTTTTAGGCTTTGGAAAATGAATCAACCGAGCCCCTTGTAACCTAGCAGGATATCTTTCATCACAATTGCACGTTCCCCAAGCGCATCTAAGAACCATTTCCTTCGTAACATCAACTTTTCCAGGCGTATGCTACTGACACCCACCATTGCTTGTGGGACAATATGGCGAGAGGGGCGTGTATAGCCAGGGTTACGACAATGCGGCTATCTGATTGGCTATTATTGTACGAGTGGTTGACAGGTTGAAAAGGTCCATTGTCATTGCACTGTTATTGGTTGTCATTGGTCTATGATGGGAACCGCGAATGGGTAAAGGGACGCTGTACAAGCTTTACACAATGCGGGACGTTGACACACTTATCTCTTACCTGTTCGAAGTGAGGAAGATTTCACATCTTGCATGACTCTTATAAGGAATACATTAATCTCTAAGGAAGACAGCAATCCCTCGTTTTTTGCGGTTAAATTGTCCCAGAACCACCCGTGAAAGTGAAAAACCAGGAAGTAGTCGGCGATGTATGTTTATCTCAGTACCAGAATGTTTAAAATATGTGAATACTATTTGTACTTTGCGTATTTGAGACAAAAACAGGTATTTAGTGAAATCTTTAATTATAAAACCTTATAAATATAATATATACAGTATTATGAATGTATTATATAATTATCAATGATAAAAGACTTACTGTATTATATCACTGTATAGTTACCATCCATCACTCGGAGACTTCTGCTGGAGCTGCCGCGCGGGTACCAGCATGTTTAATCAACAGTACAGCATTTATGCTTTGTCCACTTGAGACAAAAATTACAACACTACAGGTTTCTGGTTAAACAATAACAAGAAAATAACATTTTTCTTGCATTACAGGAAGTAACAAACAAATCAAACGCATGATGTCTTTTACTGTAGCACCCAATGACGTAGAATTGTTTCTCTCAACGTCTCCAAATCATTCTGGCCACATCTCCACATTTCCTCTTTATTTACACAGCAAACATGATAAAAAAAAGACACTGTGGGTTGATAAACAAATGACAGTTAACGTATATAGATTAAGCAAAACAAGAGAGCAAATATGAGATAACTTTATGTACAATCAATCCATTTAATCCAACACCGTGTACAAGGACATAACGCCGTCACACAAAACTAAACTTGACAGCTCGGTCCATATTGTCGTGTGCTTTTGAAAGTTTTCAAACCAACCTTTGTCTTGTCCTCGAGGGCTTTAATGCTTCATTGTAGCTTTAGGTTGATGTTTACCACATCATTCTTTACGTGGCACCCCGCTGATTCATTCATGCCATGATGGCGCCACAAAAGCGTAACTTCTGCGGTCTTTAATCAAATCCAAAAGTTTCACTTTTTTGCTTATCCATCAGCTCCCTCCCTTCTTCTTCTTCATTGTCACCAGACCGTTGTTTTTTTTTTTGGCAATCCGCTGGATCACAAAACAAAAGGAGCTTCATTTTCAAGCAGTCCTCTAATTTTGCATCTTTCTCTTCAGCTTGGGTGTTTCGGCAGGAGCTTTAAGATCAAGCACGAGTGCTTTGGATGCATTTTGTACCAGAGAGGTTATGCACACAAAGTCAACAGCCGGAAAATGGTACATTGGAAGAAGAACAGAGGGAGTTGCTGGGCTGGGTTGCTTCGATGATGCAGCCAATCAGATTTTTTTTTTTTTTGGGGGGGGGGCTTCTTAAAGTGATACGGTACTCACTGTGAGATGACCTGCCAGTTTTTGTTTTTTTTTTTGGGGGGGGGGGTGATGCACTGAATCTGCAATAGGTGATCTGCCAAATAGAGAGAGATTACTGTAGTTCATTCGGTAACAGTGGGTCCTCCTTCCCATGGGCTCACAACCTGTGAGAGGGGCCATATGGGTCGGGTGCAATGTGAGCTGGGCGGTGGCCAAAGGGCGAGCCGATCCTTGGCTACAGAAACGAGCTCTAGGGACAAGGAATGTCACCTCTATGGCAAGGAAGGAGCCTGACTTCGTCCGTGAGGTCGAGAAGTTCCGACTAGACATAGTCGGACTTGCCTCTATAAACTGCTCGGGTTCTGGCACCACTCCTCTTGAGAGGGGTTGAACTCTGTTCCACTGTGGAGTTGCCCACAGTGAGAGAGTTTCCGGTGAGAGTTGGACTCCACCAAGACTGCCCTCATGGACCTATTAACTTATGGACAGAATCTCTAGGCGCAACCAAGGTGAAGAGTAGTGATTCCCAAACAGTGTGCCAGGGTACATTAGTGTGCCCTGAGCGCTCTTCAGCTTTGCTATGGGAAGTTATCCAATTATATGTAATTGCTACAAAAAAAAGAAAATGTATCTTTATTCAGCTATTTATGCCAGTGAGGCACCATGACAGACAGAACAAAAAAATCCTATTCTATTAGATGGCAGGAAGTAGATACACTAATTAGTCGATCCATTTTTGGTGACATTTACTTTTGTTGGTGTGCCATGGGATTTTCCAATTGTGTTATTTGCCTTGGTTCTTTAAAGGTTGGAAATCACTGGTGTAAAGTGTGTCCAGTTTGGTGGCCTCATCATCGCATCTCTGCTCTTTCCAGATGGTGTGGTTCTGTTGGCTTCATCAAGCCGTGATCTCCAGCTCTCACTGGAGTGGTTCACAGCCGAGTGTGAGCAGGCTGGGGATGAAAATCAGCACCTCCAAATCTGAGACCATGGTCCTCAGTCGGGAAAAAAGATGGCGTGCCCTCTCCGGGTTGGTGATGAGATCCTGCCCCAAGTGGAGGAGTTCAAGTATCGTGGATTCTTGTTCACGAGTGAGGGAAGAATGGAGGGGGGAGAGCGACAAACGGATCGGTGCAGCTTCTTCAGAGATGCGGACTTTGTATTGGTCCATTATGGTAAGTCGAAAGGTGAAGCTTTAAATTTATCAGTAGAAACACGTTCATACCCTCACTTATGGGCACGAACTGTGGGTAGTATCCGAAAGAATAAGATCCCAGATACAAGCGGCCGAATTGAGTTTCCTCCGCAGGGTGTTTGGGTGAGAAGCTCAGTGTCGAGCCGCTGCTCCTCTGCATTTGAGAATGTTAAATTGCCGAAATCCGTCAATACTTTCTGTCTCTCCCGTCTGTTGTGACAACCAACAGCACAACAGGTCTTGGGTATTGTAAATATTATCCTCCAGCTCAATGTCTCCCACAATGTCGAGCAGCTCTGTTTGACTGAAAATATGGCACCGTGAAAATGGTGACGTCACGTGCACGAGCTCTATACCTGTGTGGGTTTTCTCCGGGCACTCGGATTTCCTCCCACATCGCAAAACCATGCATAATGCAGCCCTATGGGGACACAAACCAGTTCAATCTGTAGGTCGGTCCCAAGCCCGGATAAATGCAGAAGGTTGTGTCAGGAAGGGCATCCAGCGTAAAAACTGTGCCAAACAAATATGAGAGTTAATTTAAGAATCCCATACTGGATCGGTCGTTGCCCGGGTTAACAACGCCCGCCACCAGCACTGCTAACCTCCAGGTAATCGGTGGAAATTAACAACTGTGGGTCGAAGACAAAGAAGAGGAGGAAACCGGATTCTTCTTAAGAAGAAAAAGAGGAATGCACAGAGCCTACAACTGAGTGTTGGGACTTTGAATGTTGGGACTATGAGAGGAAAGGAATTCGTTGACATGATGATTAGGAGAAACATTAATATATTGTGCATCCTAGAGAGCAGGTGGAAAGGTAGTAAGGCTAGAAGTTTAAGAGCAGGGTTTAAATTATTCGAACACGGAGTAGATGAGAAGAGGAATAGAGTAGGGGTTATTTTAAAGCAAGAGCGGTCTAAGAATTTCTCGGAGGTGAAAAGAGTATCAAATCGAGTGATGAGACTAAACTGTATGTATAATTTGGTAAGCGGCTATGCCCCACAGGTAGGATGTGACCTGGAGTTGAAAGAGAAATTCTGGAAGGAACTAGATGAAGTAGTTCTGAACATCCCAGACAAAGAGACAGTTGTGATTGGTGTAGACTGTAATGGACATATTGGTAAAGGAAATAGGGGCGATGAAGAAGTGATGGGTAAGTACAGCATCCAAGAAAGGAACTTTGAGGGACAGATGGTGGTGGACTTTGCAAAAAGGATGGAGATGGCTGTAGTGAACACTGATTTCCAGAAGAAGGAGGAACATATAGTGACCTACAAGAGCGGAGGTAGAAGCACGCAGGTGGATTATATTTTGTGCAGATGATGTAATCTGAAGGAGGTTACTGACTGTAAAGTAGTGGTAGGGGAGAGTGTAGCTCGACAGCATAGGATGGTAGTGTGTAGGATGACTCTGGTGGTGGGTAGGAAGATTAAGAAGACAAAGGTAGAGCAGAGAACCATGTGGTGGAAGCTGAGAAAGGAAGAATGTTGTGCGGCCTTTCGGAAAGAGGTGAGATAGGCACTCGATGGAGAGCAGAAGCTCTCGGAAGACTGGACTATGACAGCCAAGGTAATCAGAGAGACAGACAGGAGAGTACTTGGGGTGTCTTCTGTTAGAAAAGGGGAGAAGGAAACTTGGTTGTGGAACCCCAAAATACAAGAAGTCATACAAGGAAAGAGATTAGCGAAGAAGAAGTGGATACTGAGAGGACTGAGGAGAGGTGAAAGGAGTACATGGAGATGCGACGTAGGGCAAAGGTAGAGCTGGCAAAGACCAAACAAGAGTCATATGAAGACATGTACACCAGGTTGGACACGAAAGAAGGAGAAAAGGATCTCTACAGGTTGGCCAGACAGAGGGATAGAGATGGGAAGGATGTGCAGCAGGTAAGGGTGATTAAGGATAGAGATGGAAATGTGTTGACTGGTGCCAGTAGTGTGCTAAAAAGATGGAAAGAATACTTTGAGAAGTTGATAAATGAAGAAAATGAGAGAGAAGGAAGAGTTGAAGAGGCAAGTGTGAAGGACCAGGAAGTGGCAATGATTACTAAGGGGGAAGTCAGAAAGGCACTACAAAGGATGAAAAATGGAAAGGCAGTTGGTCCTGATGACAAACCGGTAGAGGTATGGAAGCAATTTGGAGAGATGGCTGTGGAGTTTTTGACCAACTTATTGAATAGAATACTAGCGGGAGAGAAGATGCCAGAACAATGAAGGAAAAGTGTGCTCGTCCCCATTTTTAAGAACAAAGGATATGTTTAAGGCGGAAACAATAGAGGAATAAAGATGATGAGTCACACAATGAAGTTATGGGAAAGAGCATTGGAGGCTAGACTCAGGACAGAAGTAAGTATCTGCGAGCAACAGTTTGGTTTCATGCCAAGAAAGAGTACCACAGGAGCATTATTCGCCTTGAGGATGCTCGTGGAAAAGTACAGAGAGAGTCAGAAGGAGCTACATAGTGTCTTTGTGGATCGAGAGAAAGCCTATGACAGAGTACCAAGAGAGGAACTGTGGTACTGCATGCGTAAGTCTGGTTTGGTTTCGAATAGTACAGGACATGTTTGATGGCAGCAGAACAATGGCGAGGTGCGCCGTTGGTGTGTCAGAAGAATTTAAGGTGGAGGTGGGACTGCATCAGGTATGAGCTCTGAGCCCCTTCCTGTTTGTAGTTGTCATGGATAGGCTGACAGACGAGGTTAGACTGGAATCCCCTTGAACCATGATGTTCACAGATGATATTGTAATATGCAGTGAAAGCAAGGAGCAGGCAGAGGAACAATTAGAAAGATGGAGACATGCACTGGAAAAGAGAGGAATGGAGATTAGCCTAAGTAAAACAGAATATATGTGCGTGAATGAGAGGGTGGAAGGGGAACAGTGAGGCTACAGGGAGAAGAGATAGCACGGGCGAACAACTTCAAATATTTAGGGTAAAAAATCCAGAGCAATGGTGAGTGGGGTAAGGAAGTGAAGAACCGGGTCCAAGCAGGTTGGAACAGCTGGCGGAAGGTGTCTGGTGTGTTATGTGACAGAAGAGTCTTTGCTAGGATGAAGGGCAAAGTTTATAAAACAGTGGTGAGGCCGGCCATGATGTATGGATTACAGACGGTGGCACTGAAGAAACAACACGAAGCAGAACTGGACGTAGCAGAAATGAAGATGTTGAGGTTCTCGCTCGGAGTTATCAGGTTTGATAGGATTAGAAATTAGCTCATTAGAGGGACAGCCAAAGTTGGATGTTTTAGAGACAAGGTTCGAGAGAGCAGACTTTGATGGTTTGGAGATGTTCAGAGGCAAGAGAGTTAGTATATTGGTAGAAGGGTGCTGAGAATGGAGCTGCCAGGGAAAAGAGCGAGAGGAAGACTAAAGAGGTTGATGGATGTTGTGAGGGAAGACATGATGGCAGTTGGGGTTAGAGAGGAAGATGCAGGAGATAGGCTACGATGGAAAAAGATGACAGACACACTGTAGCGACCCCTAACGTGACAAGCCGAAAGGAAAAAAAGAAGATCCCAAAACAATGCATTAATTGAAAACTCAAAATTGCCGTTGATGTTATTGTTTGTGTGAATGGTTATTTGTCCCCTGCTTTGTTGTCAACCAGTTCAGGGTGCACCCAGCCTCCTGCCGGAAGATAGCTTGGAGACGGCTCCAGGACTCTTTCGACCCTTGTGAGGAAGAGTGGCCCGGATAATGGATGGATGGATTTTCCTCCATGATGCATTTGGGATTAGCTTTTGGAGTTGGTAATCATGAAAAATGAAAAGAATTTGACTTCTCCAAAAGTAGGAGTGCTTCAAGAGGAGGATGCTATTCAAGTGAGACATCCTTAAAAAGGCATAATCTCCAGGTGGAGATGAACCTGGCTCAAATTGGAGGTCCACCCAAAAAAAAAAGCAAACAAATGAGGCCAATTTACGGTGACTCAGTTGGAAAGCGTTGGCCTCACAGTTTTGAGGTCAGGTTCAATCCTGGAGCCGTCTGTGTGGAGTTTGCATGTTCTTCCCGTGCTTGCGTGGGTTTTCTCTGGGCACTCCAGTTTCCTCCCACATCCCAAAAACATGCAACAACAATTGGACACTCTAAATTGCCCCTCGGTGTGTTTGTGAGTGCGGCTGTTTGTCTTGACATGGCCTACGATTGGCTGCCAACCAGTTAAGGGTGTACCCCGCCTCCTGCTCATTGACAGCTGGGATAAGCTACAGCACTCCCTGTGACCCTTGTGAGGATAAGCGGCTACGAAAATGGATAAATAGATGGATGGATGAAAAAATAAGACATGGGAACGGGTAGCACAGTGTATGAATGATGAGCCCATCTGCTTCACAGATCTGAGGACGGGGGCTCAAATCTTGTACTGCTTATCCTCACTAGGATTACAGGCGCAGTTGAGCCTATCCCTGCTGGCTCCGGGTGAGAGGCATGCTACAATCAGAACTAGTCACCAGCCCAATTGCAATTAAACTTACCATGCATCATTTTGGGATGTGGGCAAACCCTAGAGAAAAGGGCCGCAGATGCAGGGAGAAGATGCTAACTGCAAAAACACAAGGCCAAAATTGAACCCTGACACTCAGAACTGTGAGGCAGATGGGCTAAGCAGTCAACCACCTCGCTGCTTTGAGAAAAGCTTATGAACATAATTCTACCTGTATCTTGTCACACCAGCCAGCAAAGTATCGAAACGTTTGGATAGACATGCCCACATGAGTCTTCAGGGCCAGTGTGTAAACAGCTCCTGAGTCAGTTGCCTCAATAGTAGCCAGCTCTTCCTGGTGTTGTTCCATTAGGTCTGCAAGTCTAAAATTTAAGCGAAAAAACAAAGCTTTGAGTTATGTTTTGTTCTCGTTTAGGAAAATAAAAACTTAACACAAACTCATTTATAAAGCACTTGGATTGCAACCACATCTGATAATAAAGTTCCGCACACAGATAAGAATCAAACTTTAAGAGATATATTTTTTAGGATAAACAAAACAAAGTAAAAAATAAAAACATTAAAAACACTAAAACAGATGCTGAGTCTTTAGCTGGGTGGAAAGCCAAAGGAAAGGAAAGGCCCTATGCCTTACAAGCTTGAGCGTGAATCTTGGTCCTCTAAGAAGCACCTGATCCTCTGACCTGTGAACCTTGGGGGCAAGGAGCAGATTTAGAATGAACTAAGTTTCCACAATACACACCAACTCCAAACTATGGTGCACAATTCTGGCAAAACATACTACACTAATCCAAATTACCGCTGTTGCTTTAATATAAGTGTCACACTGATTTTTTTGGCCCCGAAATAATTCACCAAAAAAATGGCAGAGAAGTGCACTTGTTATTTTCGAACAGGTGCACTTTCCCCTAAATAAATTGACCAAAACAGTCTTGTCATGACGGAAGCACAAAGTATGTGGTTGTATACACAATATTCTGGAAAAAAAAGGCTCATTCGCTCTGAAGAGTCACCCAACCTCCTTGCTTTTCGCTGTTAGTATCGGAGAATGCTTGTTGCACACTATTTTACATCACCATAGCTACATATTATCTGCGGCTAATGCGGCTAAATACATGTCTGAGGCAAACGTTGACTTTGCATTCAGTGTCAACACAGTATAAGTCACTAAACAGTCCCTTCATGGCAGTGGAAAAGACATACTTCTGACAAGTATAATTATCAAGAAGGAAGGACAAGGTAGAGAGGCACGTTGGACAACTAGTGAGGGCATCTACCTCATGGTTTTCAGGGCTGTGTGGTTCAAATCCTAGTCCTGCCTGTGGGTGGAGTTTTTTGCATGTTCTCCCAGTGCCTGTGTGGGTTTTCTCCAGGCATTCTGGTTTCCACCCACATCCCAAAAACACACGTTAATTGGAGATTATAAATTGCCCTTTGATCAAATTGTTAGTGTGACTGGTTGTTTGTTTCTGTGTAGCCTGCAATTGGCTGGAAAACAGGGTGTAACCAGCTTCCTGCTCAAAGATAGCTGGAATAGGTTCTACCAACTCCACGACCCTTGTGAGGATAAATTACTCAGATAATGGGTGGATGGATGGATGGATGGATGGATGGAAGTATAATAGACAAGATGAGTAGATGAGATGTAATTGGAGAAAGACAGAAAAGCCATGCTAATTGCTAAAGTACTGTGACAAGCAGTTAGCAAATTATTAAATTAAGCATTTGGGTGATACAGTTAACTTGTCCAGTTACAGTAACCAAATTTGAACAGAAAAAAAGGAAAACCAAATAATGAAAATTAATTAGTACAGTGGAACCCCAGAGTTTGAACATAATTTGTTCTTGGGAAGTGTTCAATGTCCGAGTTGTTCGACCTACGAAACATATTTTTCCATAGGAAATAATATAAATGAGGTTAATCTGTCCCCATATATTATATATCTATATACTGTAGTATATTGCCATTTTAATTCCCATTTAGCTATGAGTGACTGCTTGACTCAAAGTAGGGAGCAGCTCGTCTTCTTCCCCCGTGCATTCGTCATCACTCGGCTCGAGTTGGCTACTCGGTGAACATGGATTTCACTTTGTGTGGATGTTCAGACACCGAAAATCAATTCCAAAACCGAAGCATTTTTTACGCAGATTTTTGGGTCAAACACTGACTTGCACAACAACTGAGACATTTGCACACCATTCTTATAGATTTATGACAGAGTTGCACTTTTAGTGCATTGTTTACCCCCACTGGTTAGTGGTGGGCAGCATGGTGGGCGACTGTTTGGCACATCTGCCTCACAGTTCTGGGGACCCAGGTTCCAATCTGGTCTCACCTCTCTGGAGTCCTCCGTACTCTGAGTAACTAACAGTCATCCACCCTGCAGCCACATGTATCATATTTTCATGACGATAAGGCACACTTAAAAGTCTTAAATTTTCTCCAAAATGAAATGAGCGTTTACATGTGAATCAGCATTTCCTGCTGACACGCTAGGTATAGTGAGTCGTAGAGGGGGAAATAAATACAGTGGTACCTTTACGTCTACTAACGAAAGCTTGAGGTTATGAAGAGCCTCCCCGGAAAATGTTTGTTGAAATTCAGGATACAAGAAGTAAAAAATGGCACTGGACGTAAACATGCTGTCTTGTATCTTGGTTTGAAAACGGCACAATAGGCCACCGTAAGAGCATCTTCCTGGCATCACATTGTCTAGGAGGGATGTCAATCTTTTGCCATGACCCACATCCTGTCTCTTGGTTTGTGTAGTGCAATAGAGCAGCTCCCCCGACTGGCTATCACATAGTACCTTCCTGGCATCACATTCCTGCATTAGCTAGGAGATTCATCAATATTTTTTTTGGTGGGGGGTAGGGGGGCACGTCAATCTTTATCCGTGACGCACTTTTTGTATCTTTGTCACCGAATCCATTGTCTACACTTGTGCACACTCGTACTGTTCAACTTCTTTGTGGATTTATTCATCTTTTTTTCATCACAGGCCCTAAGAAATTGACAGCCAGTGTCAGTGAGAAGAAGAAGATAGTAGTTCTGTCCATTAAAATAAAATGAGAAATCATAGAAAAATATGAAAGAGACATGCATGCATGTGGCTTCATGCTGCTTTTGGTCGAGGAGATTTTGAGAAGTTCGAAGTAGAGATTGAATCTGAAGTTGAAAAAATTGTTTCGCTGGGAAAGGCTGAGGACATTGACGAGTTGGTTCAGGAGCATCATGAGTATCTTTTGATGTTTAGGAACACCACAAGGATCTTTCGATGGAGAAGTGAAAGGAGCTGGAACCGATGCAAAACGCGACAATAGAGGAGCAGTTTGGGGCGTAGAGGAGAAGGCAGCCACTATTCCGTCAGCCAGAATAAACGAAGTGTTGACAAAATTCCACTTCGATGACATTTGCCTTGCATTCCGCAAGATTATTAAAAGGCATCAAAGCCAAACCTCCTTGGATTATTACTTCTCGAAACATTTTAAATTGATTAGTGCAGCACGTAAATAACATCATTTTTTTAATTATTCTTTACATTATATACACTTTGAATGCTTATTTTAAGGTAATTAAAAATAATTTTGTAATATTCTTTACATTATGTGTCATAACCAGAACGCTGAGTTGGACCCAAATGCACGACTCGGGAAACTTGGAGGCAGTTTGGGAAATAAGAGTCATTCCAGAGTCCGTAACCAGGCAGGCAGTCCACAAGAGCAGCAGTGATAATGACGTCAGGCTTACGGGGTAGTAGGTCAGGAGACAGGCAGGGGTCGGTACACCGGGAGTCGAGATCAGAGTTGAGGTTGTGCAGGAACGAGGCATCAATGGCAACAATCTGGCAAAGCCAGACCGTCCGGTGGGTCCTATAAATACTGGGGATCATTATCACAGTTGAGGGGCAGGTGTGCACACCTCCTAATCAATGCAGGTGTGTAGGGGACCTGCACCACCTGGGCTGGGACCGGCAGGACCATGACAATTATGTACACTTTGAATGAATAGGACTGTTTGCCATCCCGGCATGTCTAAGACCCGTTCTGTGATAGAACAGAGGTTTTGGTGGCCAAACCTCGGGAGGGACGTACAGGAGTACGTCAATGCGTGTCTGGTATGCATGGCAAACAAGACTTCCCGCCTGCCACCGTGGGTGAGCTACGCCCTCTGCCCGTTCCCTCACGCCCATGGCCCCACATCTCTCTGGACTTTGTGATGGGTCTGCCATGCTCTCAGGGTAAGACTGCCTTCCTCTTGGTGGTTGGCCGATTTTCAAAGATGGCCCATTTAATACCACTACCGAAAATTCCCTCTGCCAAACGTACTGCCGAACTCCTGCTTGATGGGGTCGTCCGCTGTCACGGATTACCGACTGACGTGGTTTCAGATAGGGGGCCCCAATTCGTATCGCGCTTCTGGAAGGAGTTCTGCTCCCTTATCGGGGTGAAGGCAAGTCTAACTTCGGGTCAACACCCAGAGTTCAATGGTCAGACTGAGAGTATCAACCAGAATATGGTGCGTGACCACAGCACCTGGAGCCGGCAACTTGCCTAGGTGGAATACGCCCACAATTCGCTGCCCTCCGTATCAACAGGTATGGCTCCTTTCCACGTTGTCCATGGATACCCCCCTTCTATCTTCCCATCCGTAGGCAGAGAGTCCCCGGTGCCATCTGCGTTGGCGGTCGTGAGACGCTACAAATGGACCTGGGAGCTAGCCAAAAAGATGCTGTTGCAAACGGGTAGCACCTACAAGCCGCGGCAGACCGCAAGAGGAGTAGGGCACCGACATACAGGGTGAGACAACACGTCTGGTTGTTCAGAAGGAACCTTCCACTTCGGACGGAGTCCTGCAAGCTAGCTCCCAGGTTCGTGGGTCCCTTCCCTTTCATCAAAGTGATTAATCCGGTTACTGTCTCACTGAAGCTTCCCAGGTCTATGAGAGTCCATCCTACGTTCCACATGAGCCTGCTCAGACCAGCTCGCCCTTCTCTGTTAGTCCCTCCGGCCAAGTGTACGTCTAGGTGGAGAAGTGTGAGTTTCATCGGCCTTCCGTCACATTCCTGGGCTTTATTTTAGCAGAGAGAGAGGAGGAGAGATCTGCATGGACCCCAGCAAGGCCGACTCCGCCCTCCAGTGGCATACTCCTACCAACCGCAGGGAGGTACAGAGGTTCATCGGTTTTGCCAACGTTTACCATAAGGTCATCCGGAACTTCAGTTCCATAGAATCAAAATATCATCGAGGTAGAAGAACAAGTGCCTGTTCAGCATGTTGGCAGTACATCATTAATAAAATTTTGGAACACCGCCGGCCTGTTGGTCAAAACAAACGCCATCACCATCATCATCATCATATTCTGGTCTTGGAACAGATTAGGCTATTTACATGTAAAATTTCAAGCTACAAAAAGGACTTGAATTAATTTAGTAAGTAGATGTATCACTGTACATGATATACACCAATATCTGTTCGGTAGGAATGTTCTTGACATAATTTTAAAATTGTGGAAATTCAGACACATGGGTCTGGAAATGAATATCGACAGTGTAGCAACAATTAAAGTCAAGGCCAAAAATGTCATTTTACTTATATCTGGCATTTCTTTTGGTGTTTTGGTTTTCACCCTGGGTGACCTCATTCATTTAGTATTTTAATACAAGATAATAATAAAATTAAAACAAATTTAATACAAGATAGTTTCCCTCCTCGAGCTGTCACCTTCTTGTGTGGAGGGGTTTGTTTGTCCCGATGATTCTAGGAGCTAACTTGTCTACGGGTTCATGCCCCCTGGCAGGGTCACCCATGGCAAAGAGGTACTAGGTGAGGGACCAGACAAAGTACAACTCCAAAACCCCTATGATGAGTGCAAAAATTGGATCTTGGTTTCCCTTCCGTGGACACGGGTCACCGGGGCCCCCCTCTAGGGCCAGGCCTGGAGATGGGGCTCGAAGGCGAGCGCCTGGTGGCCGGGCCTGCACCAATGGGGCTCAGCTGGACACAGCCCGAAAGGGTAACATGGGTCCCCCTGGTTGTGGAACAGTGGACCAGCTCTACACCCTTGGCAGCATCCTCAAGGGTGCATGTGAGTTCCCCCCCTGATACAACCTGTTCGGTCCCTGTACGACCGCTGTCAGAGTTTGGTCTGCATTGCCGGCAATAAGTCGGACTCGTTTCTGGTGAGAGTTGGACTCCAACAAGGCCGCCCTTTGTCAGCGATTTTGTTCATAACTTTTATAGACATAATTTCTAGGCGCAGCCGAGGCAGTCAGGGTGTCCGGTTTGGTGAACTCAGCATTGCATCTCTGCTCTTTGCAGATGATTCGGTTCTGTTGGCTTCATCAAGCCGTGATCTTCAGCTCTCACTGGAGAGATTCGCAGCAGAGTGTGAAGCGGCTAGAATGAGAATCAAAGGAGATCATAGTTTGATGAAAACCAACAGAACCAATTCATATGCAAAAAGCAGAGATGCAATACTGAAGCAATAGTGAGGTTAGTACGTGATTGTATTGAATATTGTTTGTATTGAATATCAAATATCATAAACATGACAGTAAATAAAGTAATAATAATAATAATATAAAATTGAAATAATGCAGCCTTACAGGGGCACAAGCCAGTGCAATATGTAGGCTGGTCCCAAGCCACAGATAAATGCAGAGGGTTGTGTCAGGATGGGCATCCGGTGTAAAACTGTGCCAAACAAATATGAGCGTTCATCTAAAGAATACCATACCGGATCGGTCGTTGCCCGGGTTAACAACGTCCGCCCCGGGCACCCTTAACCTGCAGGACATCGGTGGAAATTCAGCTGCTGTGGGTCGAAGCGGAGGAAAGCGGATTTGTTGCCAGAAGAAGAAGAGGAATGCACAGAGCCTAAAACTGAGTGTAGGGACTTTGAATGCTGGGACTATGACAGGAAAAACTCGGGAGTTGGTTGACATGATGATTCGGAGAAAGGTTGGTATTTTGTGCATCCAAGAGAGCAGGTAGAAAGATAGCAAGGCTAGAAGTTTATGAGCGGTGTTTAAATTATTTTACTCTGGAATGGATTGGAAGACAAATAGAGGGGTTATTTTAAAAGAAGAGCTGGCTAAGAGCATCTTTGAGGTTGAAAGAGGATCAGATGGAGTGAGGAGGCCAAAATTTGAAATTGTGGGAAATTTCTTATGTGCAGTCCGTTAGATTGTTTTGCTTTGCTTGCTGTCACTGCAGAAACCACCGCATCACACACCTAGGATGTCGGAAGTGGGAACAGTTTTCAGTGCTTTGTTGGCAATCTCCGGGTATTCTGACGTCATTTCAATCCAGAACATCGGCAGATTTGTTGTGTCTAAAATACATTTGAAAGCACCGTCGATTTCTAGCAGTTAATTTTCTTCTTGCATAGACATGCTATATTCACTTGGTTTATTAATAAATGGGTCGCGAATCCATCCCTTGGCAGTTCGTGGGTTCTTTTTGGTTGGGAAGTAGTCCTCAGACTCTTTTAATGGAAAAGACAGGTGATCGTGCACCAGTTGGGAGAATGAAGGCTTAGTCTCACACAAAATCCCCGCTCATGTTTGAAACGTCAAATGTGCCTCTGTTCATGCACCTTCCTCAAAAATCCAGTTTGGGTTTAAATCCAGCTACTTTATCTGCCAACTTGAAGACCGTTGCCATTTTCCGCTGAAGTGAAGGATTGGATTTATTGAGCAGGCTGAATATGTCGCACATGTAGGCCAGATTTGCGACCCATTCTTCGTTTCTGAGATGTGCTGCCAGTGTCGACTTCTTTTCCGAGAGAAATCTCTGCAATGGCTCTTGTAATTCAAACACTCTTGTGAGCGATTTCCCTCTGGATAACCATCATATTTACATGGATAACAGAAGTTGTGTTTCCCGTGAAGAGTCTCCGCTAGGATTAAGGGCAAAGTTTATAAAACAGTGGTGAGGCCGGCCGGCCATGATGTACAGATTAGAGACAGTGGCACTCAAGAAACAACAGGAAGCAGAACTGGAGGTAGCAGAAATGAAGATGCTGAGATTTTCGCTTGGAGTGAGCAGGGTGAATAGGATTAGAAATGAGCTCATTAGAGGGACAGCCAAAGTTTAATGTTTTGGAGACAAGGTTAGCGAGAGCAGACTTCAATGGTTTGGGCATGTCCAAAGGTGAGACAGTGAGTATATTGGTAGAGGGATCCTGAGGATGGAGCTGCCAGGCAAAAGAGCGAGAGGAAGATTAAAGAAAAGGTTGATGGATGTTGTGAGGGAGGACATGAGGACAGTGGGTGTTAGAGAGGAAGATGCACGAGATGGGCTCAGATAGAAAAAAATGACACGCTGTGGCGACCCCCAATGGTACAGGCTGAAAGGAAAAGAAGAAGAAGAGAAGCCATGCTTGCACTGCATACATCTCACAAAGCTCCTCAAAATGGTCGTTTGCATTGATGTGGCTAATAATCTTTTTCTATGATGTTGTAGGCTCTTCTGTCTCTTTACTGGGCTTTTTCACCTTAAAAGAAACTTTCCAAAGATGCCTGTTTTTTACTCATTTTGCTAGTTTGTGGGGGTAAATTTTGGCGCTTAAGTGACTGAGATGTAACCAAAAGAATCTGGTCATTTTTCAAAATAAAAGATTATTTAGACTCATAATTAATACAATGGGACTAATTAATTATTTCTTCGGTGGCCGGGTACCATGTCGGCGGCCCGGTGATTGGGTACCACTGCAATAAGAGACCAAAAGAGACCCCAAATACAGGCGCCAAGCCTCTATAAATATATCCACACCTGCTCAGTGTCTCTCACCATCGGCAACTCAAGAGTGAAACAGAGTCCAACCCCTCTCAAGAGGACTGGTACCAGACCCCAAGCCATGTGTTGAGGTGACCTTATCAAGTCAGAACTTCTCAACCTCACACTCCACCTGAGGCTCCTTCCCTCCCACAGAGGTGACATTCCACATACCTCTAGCCAGTCTCTAGCAGGGATCAGATCGCCAAGGTACTCCCCTTCGGTCACAACCCAGCTCACTGGGCAGCCTACTCCTATGGCCCATCCCACAGGTGTTAAATTCATGGGAAGGCTGGGCCACATTACCCATGGGTGCCTGGCCACCAGGAGGTTGCCTCAAGCCCAAACTCCAGGCCTGACTTCAGTGGAAAGCTATGGTGACCTGCCTGGAAAACCTACATCTACTTATTTTATTTCTCATAGGGGTCTTAAAGCCATGCATTATCTGGTTCCTTACCTAGGATCTGTGTGCCATTGGGCACCCTGCCAGGCACATCGAGCCCCAGACAACTTAGCTCCTAGGACCATTGGGAAACATATAGCCATCCACCACGATAAGGGTTCACAAGGAGGGACATTTTTTTTAAACATCATTACCTGATTATGACAGATACTCAAGTGTTTCTTGTAAACTAGTTTGAGTGGCATTATTCTTATGATTTTAAATCTACCATATTAGTGTTTCATTGTGTCATGTTTACAACATGACGCTTTTCATGGTTTACTGATATCCAGCAAATTAGGCAGAAGGACCATGGCTGCATCTTCTTTGCACGACTACTCACTTATAAAGAAGATTTCCTCTGTCTCTTGGGTTCATCTTGCCCCAGGGCCCATGATGAAAAGCTTCTTTTGCAGCTGTCACAGCATGGTCCACATCCCCCGCTGAAGCATAAGACACTTTACAGATTACCTAGTAAAAATTGTGATGTTACATTATTACATTATTTATATGATGCAATATTGATCCAAAGGATGAGGTTTGTTGTTCATATGAATCGCACAACCTCAGATGTCTTACCGATCCATCAGTGGGATTAATGGTATCATAGGTCTTGCCATTTTCTGCATCCACAAATGTGCCATTTATAAAACACTGGTTTGGCATTTTCACTGTCATATTGTTTGTTTCCTTGATTACCTGGTGGAAAACAACACGGGGTGACAATTTTTTTGCCTTATTGAGATAAAAGTCTCCTAACAGGGCACAATCAAGGAAATAACACTTCTTTTTCGTTTATGGTTAAGTTATATGATAACTTGAGGCAGACATGTTGGGTCCGGAAGTTAAGGGAAATAATTCCATGCTCCCGTTCACCCATGAGTTATTCTCTCCTGATACCAAATTTTGGCTTCAGATTAAAACACTTGAATATTTTGATACACTGAAGGATGTGTGTGTGTGTGTGTTTCTTTCGGCTTGTCCCTTTCGGGGTCGCCACAGCGTGTCATCTCAGATGAACGCATATATATGTTTGGCACAATTTTTACGCCGGATGCCCTTCCTGACGCAACCCTTCTCAGTAATGCGTGAAAATCATAATGTCCTAAAAATGGGACGCTGCCCACGAATGGGTTAATATCGATGATAATTCAATCAATTGGGCAAATATCAGACACCTTGGGAAGTTTAAAAATCTGGAAGCTCATTTGATTGCCACTGACGTCAAATACTGTAACCACTTTTCAATTTCTGCGATTGGCTGGTAACCAGTTCAGGGTGTACCCTTTGTATTTCCCGTTGACAGCTGGGATAGGCTCCAGCACTCTCGCCACCCTTGTGAGGATAAGCGGCTAAGAAAATGGATGGATGGATGGACTTCTCCATGCACACTCCTGACCAATCATTTATTATTCAAGCATGTCTCAGAGTTGGTAAACATAATTGAAGAAATGCTGCATTAATGTATTGAATGTGTTATGAGTGTCAATATTTGGCTGCTTGTGTATGGCGTTGTATTGCATTCATTATGGGAAGTGTCATGGCGTCACCCAGTTTGTAAGCCTCGACTGCAACTACACACTACTATTTGTTGTGACTTCTGACAAATGTGGAATTTTTGTCTCGTCAGCTATCTAAAACGGCACAGAAAAAGGGGCCAAGTGGAAGATTCTCTTTGTGGATTGTTCTGAAAGAGGGACTTTATTACATCATGTGAAGCGGATCTTTGTGCAACGTTTTGGAATGGGGACTTGATTACATCAGCTGATCTGGATTTGTAGAACGTTTGGGAAGTATCTATATAAGGACTGGCTGATTTTTAGTTTGTGCTTCTTACAAATAATGGATTATCTGTCTTCTGTCACTCAATTTTTTGGATAGTTCTGGGTTAATTGCTCCATCGACGGAAATAACACTCGCCTACAGCGACATTAATTCGGACAGTGACAATGCATTGTTGTTTGTTAGCTCATACTGTCTGACCTTCTTCTTCTTCTTTTCCTTTCGGCTTGTCCTATTAGGGGTCGCAAAAGCCTGTCATCTTTTTCCATTTAAGCCTATCGCGTGCATCTTCTTCTTTAACACCCACTGTCCTCATGTCCTCCCTCACAACATCCATCAACCTTTTCTTTGGTCTTCCTCTCACTCTTTTGCCTGGCAGCTCCATCCTCAGCACCCTTCTACTAATATACTCACTCTCTCGTCACTGAACATGTTCAAACCGTCTAAGTCTGCTCTCTTTAACCTTGTCTAGATATTGTAATCTTGCATCTTGTATCTTAAATCTTGCGTGTAGTTAAATTGCCTTAACCCAATACAATTGTTTTGTTGTATTTTCTGGTTTGACCAAGGTGATTTCATCATTGCAAATTTATCCATCCATCATTTTTCTTAGCCGCTTATCCTCACACAGTCCGTGAGAGTGCTGGAGCCTATCCCAGCTATCGTCATCAAATTGATCACAGGGCATATAGAGACAGACAACAGCCTTACTCACGATCATACCTGGGGCAATTTAGAGTCTCCAATTAGTGCATGATTTGGGATATGGGAGGAAAACCCACGCAGGCACGGGGGAACATGCAAACTCCACACAGGCATGCCGGAATTCGAACCCCGGTCCTCTGAACTTTGAAGCCAACGCGCTAACCAGTTACAACACCACTCCCCCCCAGAAGACATCCTGAATGAATTATAAATGGACAGCTTTTGTGGGTCTCAATAGCAACGTGAAACAAATGTAAGAGATGTTCAATTTTGATGTTCATTATAGTATAGTATATATATAGTCAAAGTAGACAAAAATAAGTACAACAGTCAAATCCACTCACTCTCAACTAACAGTTAAAGAGTGAATACTATATAACGGGTGTCACCAACACGGGACCAGGTAGCCCCATGTGGACCTGTTGTAAAATTAGCTAAATGGTAATGGGACATTGTCCATCCATCCATACATACATTTTCTCACGTTTCTCCACGTCAGGGTGCAGGAGGAATAACTTTAGGAGAGATACCTGGGCTGCCCCAGACAAATTTTAACCTTCATCCAAAGAATACCGGACTGGCTCGGTCGTGGCCTGGATTAACAACTTCTGCCACCGGCAATGTTAACCTCCAGGTGCCAATGGAAATTCACCTACGGTCAGATACGATGCAGAGGAGGAAAGTGTATCCTTGGGCAGAAAGAGAAGCTGAAACCACAAAGCCTAAAAATGGTAGTAGGGACTTTTAATATTCATATTATGAGAGGGGAAAGCGAGGCATTTGGGCGACAAGATGATTAGCAGAATGTATTAAAAATAAAATAGTGTGTGTCTAAAAGAGCAGGGCGAAAGGCAGTCAGGCAAGAAGCTTAAGGTGCAAGGTTCAAATAATGTTACCATTGTGCACATGGGAAGAGAAATGAAGTAGTTTATTTTAAAAGAAGTGTTCGTTCAGAATGTCAAAGTGAAAAGTGTGTCAAATCAAGTGATGAGGCTGAAAATTGAAATTGATGATGGTCACAACTCGTAGCACCTAAATGCGAAAATATAAAAGACCACTGCAACACATTTTATTTTCTCAAGTTACAAGTGACCTGATATTTTCACATTGAGGCAGGCGCTGCCAGACAAATAATACAATACATGGAGGCTGTTGTTTTTGCTTGCCAAGATGGAAACAAGAGTTGTGCGCTGTTGCCTTCATAGTAACGACAACCTTCCCAACATGTCTACCATGTCGGTGCAACTATCAGTTGGGCTGGCTAATCTAGTCTACCCAACACCAATGTTTCACTTTGTGTGAAATAAGATGACTTTTTGTGTCATTTGATTGGTGAACTAGCGTTAAACACCACTTATGCTTAAAGCCCGGGTGTCATCCCTATAAACATTCTAAAATAGATATTGTAATGAAAAATACATATAAAATTATTCACTTCAATGTCTATACGAAAAAATAAACTATGCGCAAAGTTGCAGAAATGTCATTCTACGATATCCAAGTGGTCGCCATATTGGCTGCGTCCTCCGTCCTTGACGTCACCCGGACATTCGCAACGCGGTGCACCCAAACTATGGGAGACAAACGCGCCCCGTCCGACAGGGAAGGTCTTTTCGAAAAGAAGAACACCACACAACCAAGTGAAGTTACTGGGGGAATATTACACTATTGTTTCGAGCCCTCGGGGCAATATTACACGATTGTTTCGAGCCATATTCAGATGATATGCGATCATGGCCATACCTCACCCCCGGCCTATCCACTTCCGCGGCAGGTATGAGCCATCGCGGCGACGCGCAGCCTTCGCAGAAGGAGTGACCGCCAAACGCGGCGCCTCAGCCGGTGTGGCATATTTTCTGCTGCTGTGGTGGCATAGAAAGAGGAGGTGGAGCCAAGCCATGCTGGTTTCAGGGGTATGTTCAAAGCCGCCGCAGTACTTGTTGAACACCGTCGAGCTGGGGTGCATTACTGCCTACCAATTATTTGGAACCCACGAAGCTCTCGTCCTCTGCACCCGTGCAATCCATTTTTCCTCAATGAACCGGGTCTCTTGCAAACTATCAAGCTTAAATCCATTCTCCTGAGTGTTCAAGCAATGTGCACCATTGCAATGAGCCAGCATTTTGGCGAACACGAAGGGACAATGAGCTACCTTCCCGGAGGTAAAACAAATGGAAACAAACCCACTAGGGGGTTCCTCTGTCCTGTACGTCACTTTCTGCTTCTTCTCCAAAACAAATCCCTCGAGAGGATTTTCATGGCAGGAGTTACAAAAAGATGTATACGTCAAAATCATGTTTTGTGGTGATAAAACACATGGGACCATATTGGCTGTGGGTTTTTCATTAATATACCAAAAATCATCCATTTCATGACACTTGACCTTGAATTGGTGCAAACAGCCACCAATGTGAAAGTTGAAGTTGGAGTTGTGTGAAATACTTGGAAAACAAACAACAATTGAGTTTTAAAAAAGGAGCAAGCTGTCAGGGGCATTGCCAGGCCACTGAGCTGTAGCGCAGCTGCGTCCCACACCAACTCCTCACCTGCGCCTTCTCCTTCTTTTCCTTTCGGCTTGTCCCGGTAGGGGTCACCACAGCATGTCATCTTTTATCATCTAAGTCTATCTCCTACATCATCCTCTCTAAGACAACCTCTCTAACATAACCTGCCCTCATGTCTTCCTCACTTATTCTTCTTCTTTCCATCTTATCCCATTGGGAGTCGCCACAATGTGTGATCTTTTTCAATCTAAGCCTATCTCGTGCATCTTCCTCTCTAACACCCACTGTCATGTGTTCCCTCACAACATCCATCAACCTTTTCTTTGGTCTTCTTCTCACTCTTTTACCTGGCAGCTATATCCTCAGCGCCCTTCTACCAATGTACTCACTCTCTCGCCTCTGGACATGCCCAAACCATTGAAGTCTCCTCTGTTGAACCTTGTCTGCACAACATTTAACCTTGGCTGTCCCTCTAATTAACTCATTTGTAATCCTATCCAACCTGCTAACTCCAAGCGAGAACGTCAGCATTTTCATTTCTGCCACCTCCAGTTCTGCTTCCTGTTGTTTCTTGAGTGCCACCATCTCTAATCTGTACATCATGGCCAGCCTCACCACTGTTTTATAAACTTTGCCCTTCATCCTAGCAAAGACTCTTCTGTCACATAACACACCAGAGACCTTCCGCCAGTTGTTCCAATCTGCTTGGACCCGTTTCTTCACTTCTTTACCACACTCACCACTGCTCTGGATTGTTGATCTCAAGTATTTGAAGCCGTCCACCCTTAATATCTCTTCTCCCTGTCGCCTGACACTTCCCCCTCCACCCCTCTCATTCACGCACATATATTCTGTCTTACTTTGGCTAATCTTCATTTCTCTCCTTTCCAGTGCATGGCTCCATCTTTGTAATTGTTCCTCCACCTGCTCCCTGCTTTCACTGCATATCACAGTATTATCTGAAAACATCATGATCCAAGGGGATTCCAGGCTAACCTTATCCGTCAGCCTATCCATTACCACAGCAAACAGGAAGGGGCTCAGAGCCTATCCCTGATGCAGTCCCACCTTCACCTTAAATTCTCCTGTCACACCTATGGCACACCTCACCACTGTTCTGCTGCCCTCATTCATGTCCTGTACTATTCTAACATATTTCTCCCCCACACCAGACTTCCGCATGCACTACCACAGTTCCTCTCTTGGTACTCTGTCATAGGCTTTCTCAAGATCTACAAAGACAATATAGCGCCTTCTGACCTTCTCTGTAGTTTTCAATTAGCATCCTCAAGGCAAATAATACATTTGTGGTACTCTTTCTAGAAATGAAACCATACTGTTGCTCGCAGATACTGAGTTCTGACCTGAGTCTACTCTCCACTACTCTTTCCCATAACTTCAATGTGTGGCTCATCAACTTTATTCTTCTATAGTTGCCAGATTTCTGCAAGTCCCCTTTGTTCTTAAAAATGGGAACTTGAAAACCTTTCCTCCATTCTTCAGGCATCTTCTCGCCCGCTAGTATTCTGTTGAATAAGTTGGTCAAAAACTCCACAGCCACCTCTCCAAATTACTTCCATACCTCTACCGGAAGGTCATCAGGACAAACTGCCTTTCCATTTTTCATCCTTTGTAGTGCCTTTCAAACTTCCCCCTTGCTAGTCATTGCCACTTCCTGGTCTTTCACATTTGCCTCTTCTACAATTCCTTCACTCTCGTTTTCTTCATTCATCAAAGTATTCTTTGCATCCATTCAGCACACAACTGGCACCAGTCAACACATTTCCATCTCTATCCTCAATCATCCTTACCTGCTGCACATGCTTCCAATCTCCATCCCTCTGTCTGGTCAACCTGTGGAGATCCTTTTGTCTTTCTTTCATGTCCAACCTGGTGTACATGTTGTCATATGCCTCTTGTTTCGCCACCTCTACCTTTGCCCTAGGTCGCATTTCAATGTATTAATTTTGCCTCTCTTTAGTCCTCTCACTGTCCCACATCTTCTTGGCTAATCTCTTTCCTTGGATGACTTCCTGAATTTTGCGGTTCCACCACCAAGTCTCCTTCTCCCCTTTCCTACCAAAAGACATACCAAGTACTCTCCTGCCTGTCTCTCTGATCACCTCTGCTACAGTAGTTCAGTCTTCTGGGAGCTCTTCCTGTGCATTGAGAGCCTATCTCACCTCTTTCCGGAAGTCCACACAGCATTCTTCCTTTCTAAACTTCCACCACCTGGTTCTCTGCTCTACCTTTGTCTTCTTAATTTTCCTCCCCACCACCAGAGTCATCCAACACAGCACCATCCTGTGTTGTCGAGCAACACTCTCCCCTACCACTACTTTACAGTCAGTAACCTCGTTCAGATTACATCGTCTGCACAGAGTATAATCCACCTTCGTGCTTCTACCTCTGCTCTTGTAGGTCACTATATGTTCCAGTCTCTTCTGGAAAAAAGTGTTCACTACTGCCATTTCCATCCTTTTTGCAAAGTCCACCACCATCTGTCCCTTAAAGTTCTTTTCCTGAATGCCCGATTTACCCATCACTTCTTCATCGCCCCTGTTTCCTTCACCAACATATTTATTACAATCTGCACCAATCACAACTCTCTCTCTCTCTCTCTCTGGGATGCTCAGAACTACTTCATCTAGTTCCTTCCAGAATTTTTTTTTCAACTCTCGGTCACAACCTACCTGTGGGCCATAGCCACTAATCACATTATACATAAGTTTCAATTTCAAGTTTCAGCCTCATCACTCTGATACTCTTTTCATCTCCATGACACTCTTGGCCAGCTCTTCCTTTAAAATGACCCCTACTCCATTTCTCTTTCCATCTACTCCACGGTAAAATAACTTAAACCCTGCTCCTAAACTTCTAGCCTGACTAAATTTCCACCTAGTCTATTGGATGCACAATATATCAACCTTTCTCCTCATCATCATGTCAACCAACTCCTGACCTTTTCTTGTCATAGTCCCAACATTCAAAGTCCTTACATTTAGTTGTAGGCTCTGTGCCTTCCTTTTCTTCTTCTGCCGACCAAGCCGCTTTCCTCCTTTTATTTGTCTTCAACCCATGGTAGCTGAATTCCCACCTACGTACTGTAGCTTAACGGTGCCGGGGGTGGGCGTTGTGAACCCAGGCCACGACCGATCCGGTATGGGATTCGTTAGATGAACGCTCACATGTGTTTGGCACAGTTTTACGCTTGATTCCCTTCCTGATGCAACCCTCTGCTTTTATCCGGGCTTGGGACCGGCCTACAAATTGCACTATCTTGTGCTCCCCATCGGGCTGCAGATAGTCAAATAAAGACAATCAAATAAACAAAGTCAACATACAAGGTACACAATTCACATAGTACTACCTAGGCTAAGTTAAAGTAAGGGTCCGAACACATATGAAGATAGAAGAAAATGAGAGCTAAAAGAGACTAAAACCATCATGATCCTGCAGTGTTTCACATGCCAGGATTGGAGAAATTTAAAGTTGAGGGTTGTGTCCACGTGTTTGGGCCCTTTTAAGTTCTCACAGTCCTCGTTGTAGTCTTCCAACTTGTCGTCCAATGTAGGCTTCGGTAGCGTTAGGTCGTCGATAGTGTTAGCTCGTCGCTCGTGTTATCCCGTCTCTAATGTTATCTTGTCTCTAGCATTAGCTCTTTATACCGTTAGCTCATCGTTTGTTATTTAATTTCACTCTCAATGGTTGGTATGTGTCCTTGTTGTCTTACTCTTTGTGTTCCAATGTAGGTCTCATTAACATTAGCTCGTCGATAGCCTTAGCTTGTCGCTAGTGTTAGCTCATCACGAGCATTGACACACTGTACGCCTCTGCTGCACCAAGAGATTCTGTCCATAAAAGTTATGAACAAAATCGGTGACAAAGGGCAGCTTTGGCAGAGTCCAACTCTCACCGGAAATGAATCCAACTTATTGCCGGCAATGCAGACCAAACTCTGACACCGGTGGCACAGGGACCGAACAGCCCTTATCAGGGGGTTTGGTACCCCATATTCCCGAAGACCCCCCACAAGACTCCCTGAGGGACATGGTCAAACGCCTTCTCCAAATCCACAAAACACATGTAGACTGGTTGAGTCAACTCCCATCCACCCTTTAGGATCCTGCCGAGGGTGTAGAGCTGGTCCACTGTTGTAGGACGAAAATTACAATGCTCCTCCTGAATCTAAAATCAGACTTCCAGACAGACCCTCCTCTCCAGCACCCCTGAATAGACCTTACCTGGGAGGCTGAGGAGTGTGATCCCCTATAGTTGGAAAACACCCTCCGATTCTCCTTCTTAAAAGGCGGGACCACCACCCCAGTTTGCCAATCCAGAGGCACTGTCCCCGATGTCCACACAATGTTGCAGAGGCGTGTCAACCAGGACAGCCCGACAACATCCAGAGCCTTTAGGAACTCCGGGCGACTTTCATTCACCCCCGGGGGCCCTGCCACCAAGGAGATTTTTAACCACCTCAGTGGTCACCCTCAACCCCAGATATAAAAGATATAGATATAGAGGAGCCCAACTCAGAGAACCCAGACTCATCTTAATCATGGGAAGGTGTGTTGGTGGAATTGAGGTCTTCGGAGTATTCTCCCCACCGACTTATAACATCCCGTTGAGGTCAGCAGTTCCCCTTCCCTACTATATACGGTGTTGACGGTTTACTGCTTCCCCCTCCTGAAACACCTCATGGTGAATCAGAATTTTCTCGAAGCCGTCTTGAAGTCATTCTCCATGGCCTCACTGAACTCCTTCCACGCCCGGGTTTTTGCCTCAGTGAGCTCCATTCCGCTTGGCCAGCCGGTACCTATCAGCTGCTTTGGGAGTCTCACAGGCCAAAAATGCCAAATAGGACTCTTTCATCATCTTGAAAACATCCCACACTGTTGGTGTCCACCAACAAGTTTGGGGTTGCTGCCACGACAGGCGCCGACCACCTTACAGCCAAAGCTCTGGTCGGCCTCCTAAGCAATGGAGGGATGGAACCTCATCCACTCGGACTCAATGTCTCCCGCCTCACCTGGATTGTGAGCTAAGTTCTTCTGGAGGTGGAAGTTTAAATTCCTTCTGACAGGGGAATCTGCCAGCCATTCCCAGCTTTCAGACAAGTTTGGGCCTGCCACATCAGACCGGCATCTTCCTCCACCATCAGAGCCAATTCACCACCAGGTGGTGATCATTTGACAGCTCCGCCCCCTCTCTTCACCCGTGTGTCCAAGACATACAGTCCTAAGTCCGATGGCACGACCACAAAGTTGATCATCGAACTGCGACCCAGTGTGTCTTAGTGCCATGTGCACATGTGGACACCCTTATGACTGAACATGGTGTTTGTTATGGACAATCCATGATGAGCACAGAAGTCCATAGAACACTATTTGGGTTCTGATTGGGGGGGGGCTGTTCTTCCCAATCACGCTCTTCCAGGTCTCACTGTCGTTGCCCACGTGGACATTGAAGTCCCACAGCAGAATGATGGAGTCTCCAGAGGGAGCCCTCTCCAGCAATCTCTCTAAGGACTCCGAAAAGGGTGGTTACTCTGAACTGATGTTTGGTGCATCGGGACAAACAGCAGTCAGGACCCGCCCCCTACCTGCAGTCGGAGGGAGGCTACCCTCTCATCCACCAGATTAAACCCCGACATACAGACCACGAGCCGGGGGACAATAAGTATAAGTATACCCACACCTGCTCCGCGTCCCTCACTCTGGGCAACTCCAGAGTAGAACAGAGTCCAACCCCTCTCAAGAGGAGCAGTACTAGAGCCCAAGTGGTGCGGAGAGGCGAGTCTGACTTTATCAAGTCAGAACTTCTCGACCTCACGCACCAACTCGGTCTCCTTCCCTGCCAAAGTGGAGACATTCCATGCCCCTCAAGTAGTGGTTCTTAGTCTGGGTTTGATCAAACCCAAAGGGTTCAGTGAGTCGGTCTCAGGGGTTCGGTGGAGCCTCTGCTGCAGAGATCAAGATACACCGACTCTTCATGTTTACACATGATGACATGCCCCACTTGGTCATCACTCTCTGCATATGGGACATTAATTGGCCAATCAGTGGTGTGAGGAATTTAGTGCACTCAGGAGTGATCCAATGTGTGAATGCCATTGTAGTATTTCATGTAATTACTTTCTTCAAATTTTAATCCATACTATGCTGAGCAGAAAAAGAAAGTGGTCGGATGAATATTTACAACATGGATTATTCTCTATGACAAGTTCTCCCACTTACAAATTTTGGAGGGGTCTGAAAATGTCATTGTAGGTGCATTTGCACTGTGAGAGAGATAACAGATACACAGACATGCATTGACAAGAAAAATCCAGAAATCACAATGTATGATTTTTTTAAATGATTTATTTGTGTGATACATCTGCAAATAAGTATTTGAACACCTGAGAAAACCAATGTTAATATTTGGTACAGTAGCCTTTGTCTGCAATTGCAGACGTCAAACGTTTCCTGTAGTTGGTCACCAGGTTTGCACACACTGCAGGAGGGATTTTGGCCCACGGCTCCACATAGATCAGACAGGTTTCTGGGCTGCCCCTGAGAACCAAGGAGTTTCAGCTACCTCTAAAGAGTTTCTATTGGGTTTAGATCTGGAGACTGGCTAGGCCGGGCCAGAACCTTGATATGCTTCTTACAGAGCCACTCCTTGGTTTTCCTGGTTGTGTACTTCAGGTCATTGTCATGTTGAAAGACTCAGGCATGACCCATCTTCAATGCTCTGACTGAGGGAAAGAAGTTGTTCCCCAAAATCTCACAATACATGGCCGCGGTCATTCTCTCATTAATACAGTGCAGTCATCCTTTCCCATGTGCAGAAAAACACCCCCAAAGCACGATACTACCACCCCCATGCTTCACAGTTGGGATGGTGTACTTGGGATGGAAGTCATCATTCATCTTCCTCCAAACACGGTTACTGGAATTATGACCAAAAGTTCAATTTTGGTCTCATTTGACCACAAATCCTCCTCCTATGACTCCTCTGTATCATCCAAATGGTCATTAGCAAACTTAAGACGGGGCCTTGACATGTGCTGGTTTAAGCAGGGGGACCTTCCGTGCCATGCATCATTTCAAACCATGATGTCTTAGTGTATTACCAACAGTAACCTTGGAAACGGTGGTCCCAGCTCTTTTAAGGTCATTGACCAAGTCCTGTCGTGTAGTCCTAGGCTGATTCTTCCCCTTTCTAAGGATCATTGAGACCCCACGAGGTGATATCTTGCATAGGGTTCCACTCCGATTGAAATTGACTGCCATGTTTGCTTCAACAGTGGAGCTTTTTCCACCAAACTGCTTGGGAATTTCTCCATAGCCCTTTCCAGCCATCTGGAGTTGTAATATTTTGTCTCTGGTGTCTTTAGGCAGCTCTTTGGTCTTGGCCATGTTACAAGTTTGAGTCCTACTGATTGTATGGAGTGGACAGGTGTTTTTATGCAGCTAACGACCTCACACAGGTCTATCTGATTCAGGATAATACATGGAGTGGAGGTGGACTTTTAGATGCGGACAAACAGGTCTTTGAGGGTCAGAATTGTAGCTGATAGGTTTTCAAATACTTATTTGGACCTGCATCACACAAATAAATTGTTGAAAAACCATACATTGTGATTTCTGGATTTTTCTTTTTAGATTATCTCTCTCTCACAGTGGAGATGCACCTACAATGAAAATTTCAGACCCCTCCAGGATTTCTAAGTGGGAGAACTTGAAATATAGCAGGGTGTTCAAATACTAATTTTCTTCACTGTACTGGAACGGGATCGGAGTCAGCATTCTACCTGCATGATTTGCAATGCCAACTTGAGCAAATCTAGTTTCGCACCCGCAAAACTAAAGGAACACTTTGAAAAGCTGCATCTAGATGGGAAAATAAGAACACAAGGCTTATTGAATTCAAGGCGAAGAGAGCCAGATTCGATGATAAGGTCATGACCTGCTCTTAGATATGTACCCATTAACAAACCAATCCTCACAGCATCATATGAAGTTGCATTCCTGATCACAAAGCAGGGCAACCCAGACACAATTGGTGTAACACTTGAAAAAAAAGATGGCGAATTTGATACACAGAACAGCAGCCCAAGGTAGATCATCCCAAATTTCTCTTTCAAATGACGCCATTAGCGACAGAATAGAGGACATGAGTAAAGACATCTTGGCTCAAGTCGTCGCAGAGCTGATTTCAAGCATGGAAAAATTCTGCCTTCAACTCGACGAGACTACAGACATAGCTAATCTTAGTCATCTTGCTGTTTTTGTGCGGTATGTGAAAGATGACATGCTAAAAGAAGAGTTTTTATTTTGTAAGCTTCTTACAACAACAATTATGGCAGCTGATGTGAAGAAGCTAGTTGGATGATTTCTTCAGAGACAATAATCTTTCGTGGGATGTGGTTTATGTAGTTTGTATGGACGGACTTCCAGTCATGCTCGGAAGAAAGTATGGTTTTGGTGCGCTAGTAAAAGCCAATGCACATACATCATTGTTACGCATAGTATTCTACACAGACATGCATTGACTACAAAAACCTTGCCCCCAAAAATGATTAAAAGTAGTATTAAAGTATTAAAAACGGTACTGGAATGTGTGAACTCTGTGCTCTGAGGCACTCTTCAGTGAGCTGTGTCAAGAAATAGCCACTGGGTTCAAATTACTGATGTATCATTCTTATTTTGGTGGTTATCCCAGGGGCAGGTGCTGAATTGTGTTTTCACTTTGCGTGTTGAATTTGCTTTGTTTTGGAAGAGCACCAATATTGTCATGCAGATTGCTCCAAAAAATCTGAGTTGATTCTCATTTTAAGGTACATGGCTGATAAATTCGCAGAACTTAATCAGCAGATGCAGAGGGTGGTGGCAACATCATGGAAGCAGAAGAAAACCTGAAGCCTTTTTTAAAAAAAAAAAAAAAAAAAAGCTTATTTATGGAAACGACAAACAGTGAACAATAACTTTGCAAACCTTCCCCTTCTTGACAATTGTTTAAGTAAGATCGAAGATGTGTCTGGATTTGACATATCTGTACCCATGGAACTGAAACAAGCAATTGCCACGCATTTAGATGACCTGGCCACCGCCCAGTTCACATCGCAGCCGGCCCCTATGGCCACTCTCAAAGCTGGGTGAGACCATGGGAAGGGGGACCCATGTTACATTTTTGGGCCAAGCCCCTTCTCCAGGTCTGGCTTCAGATGGGGGCCTTGATGACCCAGATCTAGGCAAGGGAAACAGTCATCCAATTTTTACACTCGTCATAGGGGTTTTGGAGTCGTACTTTTTCTGGTCCCTCACCTAGGACCTTTTAGCCATGGGTGACCCGACAGGGGGCGTGAAGCCCCAGACAACTTAGCTCCTAGGATCATCGGGGAACACAAAGCCCTCCACCACGATAAGGTGATGGCTCGAGGATGGGCATCCTCAACACCCTTCTCCCAATATACTCACTGTCTTTCCCCTGGCCATGTCAAAACTGTTGAAGTCTGCTCTCTAGAACCTTGTCTCCAAAACATCCAACTTTGGTTGTCCCTCTCATGTGCTCTTTTCTAATTCTATCCAACCTGCTCACTCCTCGAGAGAACCTCAACATCTTCATTTCTGCCACCTCCAGTTCTCCTTACTGTTGTCTCTTCAGCACCACCATATCTCATCACAAAGACACAATGAAGCTCTGTTTGACATTTGCTGTACTTTTCCACTCGCATCCTCAAAGCAAATAATGCATCCGTGGTACTCTTTCTAGGCATGAAACCACACTCGCACATTTTTTTTGTCCTGAGTCGAGCCTCCACTACTCTGAAAATGGGAATTAGCACATTTTTCCTACATTCTTCAGGCATCTTCAAGTATTTTGTTTTCAATAAATTGGTCAAAAACTCCACAGCCATCTCTCCAAATTGTTTCAATACCTCCAGGTATGTCAGCTGGACCAACTGTCTTTCCATTTTTCCATCCTTTTTAATGCCTTTCTAACTTCCCTCTGACTAATCATTGCCACTTTCTGGCCCTTCTCACTTGCATCTTCGACTCTTCCTTCTCTCTCATTTTCTTCATTAGTCAACTTCTCCAAGTATTCTTTCCATCTATTTAGAAAACTACTGGCACTAGTCAACACATTTCCATCTCTACCCTTAATCACCCTTACCTGCTGCACATCCTTCCCATCTTTATCCCTCTGTCTGGCCAACCAAGAGATCCTTTTCTTTCTTTTATGTCCAACCTGGTGTACATGTCATCATATGCCTCTTGTTGAGCCTTCGCCACCTCTACGTTTGCCCTACGTCGCATGTCAATGTATTCCTTTCGCCTCTCCTCAGTCCTCTCATGTGACCCTCTTCTTCTTCTTCATTAATCTCTTTCCTTGTATCACGTCCTCTATTTTGGGGTTCAACCACCGGGTCTCCTTCTCCCCTTCCCAACCACAAGACACACCAAGTACTTTCCTGCCTGTCTCTCTGATCACCTTGGCTGTTGTAGTCCAGTCTGTCCATCGAGAGCCTGTCTTACCTCTTTTTGAAAGGCCGCACAACATTCTTCCTTTCTCAGCTTCCACCACATGGTTCTCTGCTCTACCTTTGCCGTCCTAATCTTCCTCCCACTACCAGAATCATCCTACACACCACCGTCCTATGCTGTTGAGCTACACTCTCCCCTCCCCTACATCGTCTGCACAAAATACAATCCACTTGTGCCCTTCGATCTCCTATCTTGTAGGTCTTTCTATTTTCCTGCCTCTTGTGGAAAAAAAGTGTTCACTACAGTCATTTCCATCCTTTTTGGAAAGTCCACCTCTATCTGTCCCTCAAAGTTCATTTACTGGATGCCATACTTATCCATCTCTTCTTTATCGCCTCTTGTGTCCTTCACCAACATGTCTCAGAATTACTTCATCTAGTTCCTTCCAGAATTTCTCTTTCATCTCTAGGCCACATCCTACCTGTGGGCCATAGGTGCCAATCACATTATACAGAACACCCTCAAATCTCAGCCTCATTACTTGATCAGATACCCTTTACATCTCCAAGACATTCTTAGCCAGCTCTTCCTATAAAACAACACCTCTCTTCCCATCTACTCAATAGTAAAATAATTTAAACCCAGCTCGGAAAGTTCTAACCTTACTACCGTTCCACCTCCTCTCTTGGATGCACAATATAGCAACCTTTCTCCTAATAATCATCCCAACCAACTTCTGAGCTTTTCCTATCATCGCGCCAACATTCAAAGTCCCTACACTCAGTTGAAGGCTCTGTGCATTCCTCTTCTCCTTCTGCCGATGAATCTGGTTTCCCCCTCTTCTTTGTCTTCGACCCACAGTAGCTGAATTTCCACCAACACCCTGCAGGTTAGCGGTGCCTGGGGGTGGGCGTTTTTAACCCGGGCCACAACAGATCCAGTATAGGATTCTTTAGATGAACGCTCAGCTTTGTTTGGCACAGTTTTATGCCGGATGCCCTTCGTGAAGCAAGCAGGGAGCAGGCGGAGGAACAATTAGAAAAATGGAGGCACACACTGGAAAGGAGAGGAATGAAGATTAGCCGAAGTAAAACACAATATATGACCATGAATGTGAGGGGCGGAGGAGGAGGAGTGAAGAGATGGCGAGGGTGGATGACTTCAAATACTTGGGGTCAACAATACAGACCAATGGAGAGTGTGATCAAGAAGTGAAGAAATGGGTCCAAGTGGGGTGGAACAGTTGGCGGAAGGTGTCTGGTGTTCCCTGTGACAGAAGAGTCTCTGCTAGGATGAAGGGCAAAGTTTATAAAACAGTGGTGAGGCCGGCCATGATGTACGGATGAGAGACAGTGGCAATAAAGAAACAACAGGAACCAGAAATGAAGATGCTGAGGTTCTCACTTGGAGAGAGCAGGTTGGATAGGATTAGAAATGAGCTAATTCAAGGAACAGCCAAAGTTGGATGTTTTGGGGACAAGGTTAGAGAGAGCAGACTGAGATGGTTTGGACATGTTCAGAGACGAGAGAGTGAGTATATTGGTCGAAGGGTGCTGAGGATGGAGCTGCCAGGCAAAAGAGCGAGAGGAAGACCAAAGAAAAGGTTAATGGATATTGTGAGGGAGGACAAGAGGACAGTGGATGTTCGAGAGGAGGGGGCACGAAATAGGTTTAGATGGAAAAAGATGACACGCTGTGGCGACCCCTAACGGGACAAGCTGAAAGGAAACGATGAAGAAGCCCTTCATGAAGCAACCCTCTGCATTTATCCAGGTGGGGGACCAGCCCACAGATTGCACTGGCTTGAGCCCTTTTAGGGCTTCATTCGTCAAACAAGACATTCAATTACAGGAATGCACACACGTGCATGTTTACTCACACACAGACACACACACACTTATATAGCAACACATCCACACACGGTTTGGAGACCCTAAAGACTGCTCTATAGATATTGTATTTATCTATAATCAAGTTATTATTATTACTGACTTAGATAATAACTAAATGTATCCTCTAAAATGGTAAGAAAACAGACTTACGTGGTCAATCACCAGGTTGTCCTCCTTTTCTTCACCTCTCATTTTACGAACAAACATTTGGATGAACTCCTGGAATGTGGTTGCCATGTAAATGTCCTCGTTCTGCAGGAGCACACCAGCCCTCTGCTTTACCGCCTCCACCAACCTAGACAAATACACTTCTTAATATCAGTCTTAAGGTATTTGGAGGTCAGTCAAGGGTAAAGAAAAGGAAAATAAATGTATTTATATAGCGCATTTCATAGACAAGATAACTCATTGTGTTTTACATGATTAAAAGCATTTGAATAGAAAGAAATTAAACATTTAAAACAGGGGAAATAATAAAAAAGACAGAAATTACAAAAATAAGTGAGGAAATGAAAAATAAAAGTAAAATTAAAACAGTGCAAGGAATATTAAGAAGTGGAAATGTGGAAAATGAGAAAAAATAATTTTCAACCTGGATTTTAAAACATTCACACTTGGGGTTGATGTCACCCCTGTTGGCAATTTATTGAATTTGTGTACAGCATAGTAGCGCAATGCCGCTTCACCATGTTTGCCTTGGATTCTCCACTCCACTATTTGACCTGAGTCAGTCAATGTCAGAGCTCTCTGGGTTTGTATTTCGTATTTCTTTCATGTATTCAGGACCTAAACCAATTGTTGTGATTTACAGACCAGTAGGAAGACTTTAAAATCTATTATAAAGCTGACTGGAAGCCAGTGTAAGGACTTTAAAATTGGCGTTATATGCTCTGACCTCTTTGTTCTGGTCAGAACCTGAGGTGCACCATTTTGAATGAGCTCAGTAGACCATTACAGTCATCAAGTCTATCTGAGATAACAGCTTTTCCTGGTCTGCTGGACACATAGAAGCCTTCACTCTCAGTATGTTTTTCAGATAATAAAAGGCAGTTTTTCTGATTCATTTGATATGACTGTTGAAAGTCAAATCGGAATCTATAGAATTAAACAATTTTAAACCAATCCTTTAATCCTTATCTGTGGAATATAATGTGTAAAAAATACAGCCAGGCATGCTGTGAGGTCTATGTTGAGCAGAAATGCGAACCACGTACTACGTGGATGTTACTGGCCTTTGCAAAATGTGGTCAGCATTGCTTGGGGGTGGGGTGGGGCCTGGGCCTTTGGTTGGCACAACATTTCTAATATCCTGCCTCATTTAGTCCACTCAAAACGTCCAAATTCTCAAATTTTTGCGGTGTTGGGCTTTTCTTCTGTGCCATTTTGTGTCGAGCAGTCTGCTGATGGAGCTTGTCACAAATATTGGCGACTCCCCCATAAGACAGAACCTCAAACTAAGAACAAAATGGCTGTCAGGACTACTAGCTTCTCAGGAATACGAGCAGAAGCTAAGATTAGGAACTCAACTACTCTGACTCCCAATTGGGTCACATCAACCGGAAGATCAATGGACTTGAGTAGCAATTGTTTGAAAAGTCAGATCTACAAGGGAAACTGTCCATTTGCTACTTTAACCAATAAAAAAAAGGAAAATAATCATTAAAACCTTGAGCTAACACATTATTCCCTTTAAAATGTATTTAAATTAATACATTGACTGGAAATGAAATGAAAATATAGAAAAAAAATCAGACAACACAAATGGGGAAAAATTGTTGTGTTACTCTTCCATTATTTCTGAATTTCAGTAATAATGTATTTTAACTTTACAAATTAACTTTATCATAATTCTTGCTGGGGTTTCAAGTATTTAAAAACCTCACAAAAATACTTACAAAAATACCTATTTAACAAAAATAGTGTTGGAACCTATCCCAGCTATCTCTGGGCAGGAGGCAGATTACACCCTGAGCTAGTTGTTCACCAATCGGAAGGTACATGGAGAGAGACAACAGGCGCACTCCGAATCACAGCTCGGGGCCATTTAGAGTCTCCAATAAATGTATGTTTTTTAGGATGTGGGAGGAAACCAGAGTGCGCACAGAAAACCCACGGAGGCATTGGGAGAAAAACCAAACGCCACACAGGCAGGGCTCGGATTTGAACCCAGATCCTCAGAATTGTGAGATCAGCGTTCTATAGAGCTCCGGCACCATGCTTTCGAATTGAAAGTCAGCAATTTGTTAATGATTGAAAACCATTGGTATCAGTATTTGTAAATCAGTTTCTGTATTAAAATAGTATTGGCTTGATACCAAAATATGCAGTATTGCCCAATATTAAATATTGAGAAAAAAACTCAATTGAAGTTTATTACTTTACACTTTAAAAATCATTTATATTCATTTATTGTTGTTATTTTTCATGTTTTTTTTTAATGTAGCTGTTAATTGATATATTCAAATGTAAAATGGGCTGATGTTTAATTTAGGCAGTTCATGTTAAAATTTAAATTTAAGTAATTTTATATTTTTTGTTAGTGGTGTCAAATGTCAAAATAAAACCAACAACAAAAAAAAAATGAATTTATTTTCTGGATTTTCATGGCCATATTGTCTGTGCAGTCATGTCCAGACATCTCACTGGATCCCTCGGATTGAAAACAAGCTGTGCCGAATGGAAATGGCAGATGAACGAGACCGATTTTCAGATTGTTCTGATGCCCAACCCACCCATCTCCGGGTTGGGGGAAACGGCGGCCCGCGCCACCGCTAATGGCGGCCCGCGCGCATCGACACATTGACACATTCTGAGAGAAGGACGCCATTTCATCGTCCAACACAGATTTCTAGAATGTTGTATAAGAACGAGGATGGCTGTCGACGGAGCTTTTTATTAATACTGCTGCTTTCAGACAATTACACAACAGATACCACACTGCCTTCCCGGAACATTTGCTGGACATAACATTCGTTCGAGTTGAGTGACTATACGTCATTTGGCTAGTTAGCTCACGGTACACGCTATTGAACTGTCTTTGTACTTCCATTTTGTTATTGTTTTGTGTTGTATTCTATTGTGTGTGATTAAATTCTCGTAAACGCAATACAAGTGCTTCATTATATTTTGCTGGTTTGACCAAGGGGATTTATTCTAAATTCACACGTATCGTATCCCCCCCCACCCCCCCAATTATTATTATTTGGAACCCACAAAGCTCTTGTCCTTTGCACGTATGCGATCCATTTTTCGCGACAAACCAGGTTTTTTGGATACGTGAAGAGTGAATCCATCCTCCCGAGTTTTCGAGCAAAATCCAGCGGGTCGTTACCAGGCATTTTGGCTAACACGCAGAAAAAACAGCTAATTTCACCACTGTCGGCGTCTGCAAAAAATGTCACTTCCTTTTTGTTCCTTCTTCTTGTTCAACACAAAAGCCTTGAGAGACTTTTTATGGCGGGAGATGGAAAAAAAAAAAAAAAAAAAAAAAATCAATATACGGCAACTTTCTAATGTACTGTGAACAAATGGATGAGTCCACTCCAGCTGATTTTTTTACTCATATGGGACTTTATATGCCGGGTGTGATAGAGATGTATAATTTTTGTTTTGTTTCATACCTGGTGTTATGTTATTTGAAGATGTATGTCACAACTGTGGATCCCACCAGAAGCGATAAACAAGATGAATTTTGTCATATAAAGTACATGGATTGAACCACCCCATTAAATGCTCCTCTATTCTCGCGCAGGCAGAGACCTCACTCACGTCATTCGAGCTATCTGGCGCTCAGTTTGCTTTTATAAACGAGCGCAACCCACCCAGTCAGTTTTAAAAATGTAGTGCAGGTCTCCTCCAAGTTGGAGGTATTGCTATGGCTGTTTACCATGAAACAGTGCATCCTTGAACAAATGGACCTAGATGAATTATGATACATTTAATTCTGCTTCGAAATTGATCGTGAAGCCAGCAGCGCAGATGAGATGGAGAACCAAGGAGCACACTGAGTGTCATCACAGCATGTGACTACAATGGATGAATCACGAGAGATGATCTCTGTGATATTCTACGTGCAGCAACAATTTTTGCCGTGTAAATGTCAAGTCACCCAGAAGCCGTGTGGGACAATACGACAGTCACGTCATGCAATGCAGGCGTTGTCAGCCTCCTGAGCATTGGAGTATAAAGAGGCCCGAGGAGGATAAAGATAGTGAAAATAAATACAATGCTCAGTAGTTTTATCACAAGAGAGACATTTGACCAAATCAAGCACAAAAACCTAATAAGTTAATGGGTGAATCACATATAACAAAAGAAGTGGGTAGCAATTTTGATCAATAAAGGTGTGGCATTCAAGGTAAAAAATGAAGTAAAGGATGATTTGTGTCTATATGCAATGATTGTAGGAACAACAAGAGACACGGCTTTGTCAATATTAACTGTACAGTATATGTACCAATTGAAGAAAAGGGAATATTCTTAACTAACTATTATCTAAAAAAACAAATGATGTAAGGGAATGATGATGATGAGGTGATTTGAATATAACCAAAGGGGACCAAGAACAAGGACCTTCTTTTCCTTTCGGATTGTCCCATTAGGAGTCCCAACAGGATATCATCCTTATTTTTTTTAATTCTATCTCCTGCGTCCTCCTCTCTAGCACCAACTGCCCTCATTTCTTCCTTTACAACATCTCCTCTCTGGTCTTCCTCAAGCTCTCTTGCCTGGAAGCTCCATCCTCATCCTCCTTCTACCAATATAGTCTGTCTCCACTGGACCTGTCCAAACCATTGAAGTCTACCCACTCAAACTTTATCTCCAAAACGTATAACCTTGGCTGTATCTCTGATAATATCATTTGAAATTTTATCCCACCTGGTCACTCAAAGAGAGAATCTTACCATCTTAATTTCCACCACCTCCAGCTCTGCTTCCTGTTGTCTCTTCAGTGCCACTGTCTCAAATTCGTACATCATGGCTGGCCTCACCAGTTTGATCAATTTTGCCTTTCATTTTAGCAGAGACTCTTCTGTCACACCACAAATGACACCTTCCTCCACCCGTTCCAACCTGCTTGCACCCGTTTCTTCACTTCCTTCCCACACTCACCATTGATCTGGACTGCTGACACCAAGTAATTAAGGCAAGCCATCCTATTCAGGGTCCATCCACGTTTGTGAATCCAAATGCATCCAACAGCTGATCCAAATGCCTATGCCACATTACGTCCTGTCCAATTTTCACCCTGTAGGGTAACGGTTCTGTCTGTGACCCGATTGTGCCAAGTTGCCACTTTTGTCTTTAGTTGTGGTCGTCTTTGGCTATCACTTATGGTCTCATTTGGAAAGTATGCACTGAGCGTGTCTGGGATCAGAGAACAGATTCAGACAGTTTTCTTGGTACATGCTGCTGTAGACTGGGTTTCAGTAATTCTAAGCATGAGCGCGGGGATGCCCTAGGAAGAGAATGGGGGAGTCTGTCCTGTTATAGCATGTGTGCTGCTGCAATAGATTACCAGAAAGTTTGCTATTTTCTCGCTTCTGTGCAGTGATGTATAGTCCTTATCTAGGGCCTTCATTGACTGTTTGAAAGTTTGAATGAAACATTCAGTGTGGCCGTTAGAAGCTGGATGGTACAGCACAATGGTGGTATTGTCATGAGCATGCGACATGGGGCTGGACACAAATCCAGGACTCCGAGGTAGGGACATGATGTAGCATGAAGCAAACCCTCACCCCAGTTTGTCTGGTGGCTGTCCAGGCCACCCAAAATGAGGAGCTTGACTGACTAGTTCAGGAGGTCGGCTAGGATGCCAAGCACCATGGTCCCTACGGGGCGACTCAGGTGGACGCCCAGGAGGGGTGTCCCATTGGAAACAGTGGAACCAAACAGGAGCGCAGGTGACCGCTGAAGACAAAGCCCTGCTGTGGCGTGGTCAAGAGCAAGCTGCTGACGTTGGTCAAGCACTGCAGAGGAGTGGTCGGGAGACGGCGGCTGCTGATGGACGAGTACTGCCGAGGTGTGGGCGAGAGGCAGTCTGGGATCGAGGGCCGCTGAGGATTGGGCTGGATGCAGCTCACGGTTGAGGACCACCGAGGCTTTGGTGAGAGCTGGCTTGGGATCGAGGACTGCTGTGGCTTGGGCCAGAGGTGGCGGGGGTTCGAGGGCCGGGGAGGGTTGGGCAAGTGGGGGCTGTGGTTCAGGCTATGTTGAGGTATGTTGTTGAGAGAGGAGGTGCGCCCCTGTTTGGGCGTGAATGCAGTCACCCACATTTGAGAAATGTACGGGTGTGGTCAGTCATGGCCGCAGATATAAAGTTACAGGTGTGGTCCCCCAGTCATGCCCGCAGATAAAGTTGCGTGTGTGATTAGGGATGGCATCTCAAGACCATGAAATAACTTACTGAGTTGTTATACTAGAGTATGCAATTGTTACCTAATACCATAATCATAACTTATATACACTGCACAGACTGAGACAGACATTTTTAAAAGGTCAATAGACATTCAATTTCAAACATATTATCAAACCCTAGTATTCATAACATCAAATCATTTTATTTCATCATGATGTATTGTTATAATCTATTGTAATTTACAGCGGTATCTATTGTCAATCCATTAATGAACGCTAGCAGTAGATGATGTATATCTTCCTAATACATGTAGAGGGCAAAAGTTTTCAACTTCAAGATGACGCGGTACCACGGGAGAAAATGACCTTTCGCATTTAGATATATGGACAGACTGGTCTAATGTTAGGACTTACATCAAGTCAAAGTAAATCAGAATCTCATTTATTATAGTTAGATAGTGAAGCATTATATGTGTTAAATCCCGGAAATGTTTTCAGTGTAACTGAATTTCCTTTGACATGGCTCATGATGTCATACACAAGGTAACTAATGTGCTTTACATAATTAAAGAGATTTGAAAATAAAGAGATGAAACATTTAAAACAAGATAAAAATAATAAAAATGACAAACACAATATTTAAAAAAAGACAATTAAAACTACATACAAGTAATATGATTAAAAAAGGGATATACACTAAATAGCATGAGAAATAAGAAGAGTTTTCAACCTGGATTTGAAAACATTCACACTTGGGGCTGACCTCCCCTTTGTTGGCCCATTTATTCCATTTGTGTGCAGCCTAATAGCTAAATGTTGCTTCACCATGTTTGCTTTGGACACTTGCGCACCACTATTTGACCTGAGTCAGTCGATCTCTGAGCTCTAAGGCTCTCTCGAACCTTGTCTCCAAAACGTCCAACTTTGGCTGTCCCTCTAATGAGCTCTTTTGTAATCCCATCCAACCTGTTCACTCCAACCGAGAACCCCAGCATCTTCATTTCTGCTACCTCCAGTTCTGCTTCCTGTTGTTTCTTCAGTGCCACCGTCTCTAATCTATTCCGTACATCATGGCCAGCCTCACCACTGTTTTATAAACTTTGCCCTTCATCCTAGTGGAGACTCTTCTGTCGCATAAAACACCAGACACCTTCCGCTAACTGTTCCACCCCGCTTGGACCCGTTTCTTCACTTCTTTACCACACTCTCCATTGCTCTGTATTGTTGACCCCAAATATGTAAAGTCATCCACCCTCGCTATCTCTTCTCCCTGGAGCTTCACTCCTCCTCCTCCGCCCCTCACATTCATGGTCAAATATTCTGTTTTACTTCGGCTAATCTTCGTTCCTCTCCTTTCCAGTGCGTGCCTCCATCTTTCTAATTGTTCTTCCACCTGCTCCCTGCATGAGATCGGCTGAGATGGAAAAAGATGACACGCTGTGGCGACCCCTAACGGGACAAGCCGAAAGTAAAATAAGAAGATTCAGGACCTAAATTATTTTGTGATTTCTAGACCAGTATAACTGTCATCTGCATAGCTATGGTAGTCAAAATGTAAGTTTTGAAGAATTTGACCCAAGGGTAGCATATACAGGCTGAAAAGGATAGGTCCAAGAAATGACAATTGATGGACCCCATAGGTCATTGCCATTCGCTGAGACTGAGCACCTCCAATGGTCATGTTTAGGATCAGGCTTCTTTTGCTACCAATGTTTATGAAATAAATACGTAAATTAATGTCAAGACCAACATTCCCTCTAACTTTTTATGTGTTTGAATAAACACACTAACCTCGTGAACGCCCCCTTTGACCACTGTGAGCAACATCCAGACGTATGCACTGTGGTCAGATCACTGTCGTCCATTGAAGTTACATAGCTCATTCAAAGATTCAGATTACAGCATTTACATTCCCGTCACAACATTTCTATGAACAATTTTGTGTTTTTGCAAACTTACAATAAAAATGTCAACAAACAAAAAATGCATTGCTAACTAAACCAAGCCAACTATGAACTATAAATTTGAAAGGTTGCTTGCAACTTTGTTTCATTTTTTTAACCTACAATGATATCCCTTTCATGGTCAAGTTGTCCAATGTCACTTCCAGTTCGTGTTAACCAGAAAAATAACTATAAAACAAAGAGAATTAATGTGTTTTTGAAACAACCACAGTCTCTTTCAAGAATATAATGGAAAACACCACACTGACATGGGTTAATGTTGAACATAACACAAAAAAAAAAAAAAAAAAAAAAAAAAACACAATAGGCCAGGCGTTGAAAACAATGTAAAAATCTGTGGACAAGAAATCATGGGAAAAAGTACAGAGATACATTTTTAGACGATACAAGCGTATGATAGGGCAGAACAAGTTGAAGAAGTTGATAACAAAAAACTTCACACCCACCTCTCCCAATTGTTTCCATACCTCCACAGGTTGTCATCAGGACAAACTGCTTTTTGATTTTTCAACCATCTGTCCACCAAGAGCCTGTCGCAACTCTTTCTGAAAGGATGCACAACACTTCCTTTCTCAGCTTCCACCACATGGTTCTCCTCTACCTTTGTCTTCCTCCCCAGTCATCCTACAATGCACCATCATATGCTGTTGAAATAAACTCTCCCCGACCACTACTTCCTCCAGATTACATCATCCATCCATCCATTTTCTAGCACTTCTCCGGGTCGGGTCGTGGGGGAAGTAGCTTCAGCAGGGATACCCAGACTTCCCTTTCCCTCGCCACTTCTTCCAGCTCTTCCAGAGGGACGCCGAGGCATTCCCAGGCCAGCGCGACACTGAGTCCCTCCCAGATGACCGAACTTCTCATGGTATACCTAAGGGAGAGCCAGGACAACCTGTGGAGGAAACTCATTACGGCCACTTGTCAGTCACGACCCACAGCTCCTACCCATAGGAGAGGTTAGGAACGTAGATCTACTGGTAAATTGAGAGCTTCGACTTTCGACTTGGCTCCCTCTTCACCACAATGGACCGATACAAACTCTGCATCACTGCAGATTCTGCACCGATCCGCCTGTCGCTCTCCCGTTCCATTCTTCTCTTATTTGTTAACAAGACCCCAAGATACTTGAACTCGTCCACTTGGGGCAGGATCTCATCCCCAACTCAGAGAGGGCCTCCCTTTTCTGGCTGAGGACCAGTCTCCGATTTGGAGTTACTGATTCTCATTGTAGCAGCTTCACACTCAGCTGCAAACTGCTACAGTGAGCATTGGAGATCATGGCTTGATGAAGTTAACAAAACCACATCATCTGCAAAGAGCAGAGATGTGATGCTGCGGCCACCAAACCGGACATCCTCTACACCTCGGGTGCACCTAGGGATTCTGCCCATAAAAGTTATGAACAAAATCAGTCCAACTCTCACTGTCCTACTTATTGCTGGCAATACAGACCAGAACTCTGACAGCGGTCGTACAGGGACCGAACAGCCCAAATCAGGGGGTTCGGGACCCCATACTCTCGAAGAATTCCCCACAAGATTCCCATAGGGACATAGTCGAACACCTTCTCCAAGTCCACAAAAACACATGTACACTGGTTGGGCAAACTCCCATACACTCTTGAGGACACACTCCAGCCAAGTATGACTCTAAAACGAGTGCAAATGTTGGATCTTGGTTTCCCTTGCCCACCCTCTGGAGCCAGGCCTGGAGGTGGGTCTCAAAGGGGAACGGCTGGTGTCTCCAGCCATGGGTCTCGGCCGGGCACAGCCCGAAAGGGTAACATGGGTCCCCTTTCCCATGGACTCACCACCTGTGAGAGGGGCCACAGGGTTCTGGTACAATGTGAGCTGGGCGGTGACCTTGGCCATCCGATCCCCGGCTACAGAAACTAGCTCCAGGGACATGGAATGTCACCTCTTTGGCAGGGAAGGAGCCCGAGTTGGTGCGCGAGGTCGAGAAAGTAGTTGGGACTTGCCTCTACGCATCACTTGGGCTCTGATACCACTCTATCTTGAAAGGGGTTGGACTCTGTTCTACTCTGGAGTTGCCAACCGCGAGAGACGCCGAGCAGGGGTGGGTATACTTATCGCCCCCTGTACGTTGGGGTTTACCCCGGTGGATGAGAGGGTAACCACCATCGACCTTCAGCTAAGGTGACAGGTCCTGACAGTTCAGTGTACCCACAATTTTTTAAATCCTGAGAGGGAGTTCTGAAGAGGGCTTATCATTCTGCTGGGGCACTTTAATGGACACATGGGCAATGACAGTCAGAGCTGGAAGGGCGTGATTGGGAAGAACCCCCCCCCCCTCCACTCCACTCCACTCCACTCCCTGTTTAGAACCCGAGTGGTGTTCTGTTCCTGGAGTTCTTTGCTCATCACGAATTGTCCATAACAAACACCATGTTAAGGCATCCACATTTGCACCTGGCACCAGGACACCCTAGGCCGCAGTTCAACTTTGTAGTCATTGGACTTGCGACCGGATTTCTTGGACACTCGGGTGAAGAGAGGGGGCGGAGCTGTCAACTGACCACTATCTAGTGGTGAGTTGTTTCTGATGGTGGGGGAAGATGCCGTTCTGATGTGGCAGGCCCAAACATATTGTGAGGGTCTGCTGGGAAGGGATGAAAGATTCCCCTGCCCGAAGGAATTTCAACTCCTGCCTCCGAAAGAACTTTCCTCACGTTCCAATCTTGTCTTTGTAATAATGGGTATTATTAGTTGCTCTCCCCACATTCCATTGGGAGTGTTCAAGTCTGTACGATAAAGTATAGTCCAGTGAAGGGTTGAGGGCCATAAAATCTGACTGTGTGAGGTTGGAGGCCCCAGGTTTAAATTCAGTGACAGTTTCAGTGCCACAAAACCTGATAGCGAGGGATAGAGTTTCCAGGCTTAAATTTAGTGAGGGGGTCAGTGCCTCATGATGTCATGGTGAGTGGTTGAGTCACCAAGACCCAAGAATTAGGTGTTTGAATCCCCAACAATTTCAAAGACGTTCAAATATTATGATAAAGAGAAGGCCTTCGGGAAAATGGGGAGTGGGAAGAACAAAACCAAGCGATAAGAGCAAAAACAGGGATTTATCAGTGTACACATCATGACCCACATGAGGTGAAATACGGGGAGAAATGTATAGCATGGGTAAGGAATGGGTAACTGACTATGGTTTTTCAGTCATGGGAAGCTCAAGTATCCGGCAGTTCCATCATTTAAAAGAATGGTTGGAGGAGGAGAAGAGTACTTTCAAGCATAACAAAACAAAATAAAGGATTTAGAAGAATATCAAGTATGGAGTGGGAGATCGACTCTCGCTACTGGACATGTCCAAACCGTCGAAGTCTGCACTCTCGAACCTTGTCACCAAAACATCCAACTTTGGCTGTCCCTGTAATGAACTCAATTCTAATCCGATCCATCCTGCTCACTCCGAGCGAGAACCTCAACCAACATCTTCATTTATGCCACCTCCAGTTCTACTTCCTGTTGTCGCTTCAGTGTCACTGTCTCTAATCCGTACATCATGGCCGGCCTCACCACTGTTTTATAAACTTTGCCCTTCATCTTCGCAGAGACTCTTCTGTCACATAACACACCAAACACCTTCCGCCAGCTATTGTAACCTGCTTGGACACACTTCTTCACCTCCTTACCACACTCAACATTTCTCTGAAATTTTGACCCCAAATATTTGAAGTCGTCCAACCTTGCTATCTCTTCTCCCTGTAGCCTCACTCTTCCCCCTCCACCCCCTCTCATTCATGCACATATATTCTGTTTTATTTCGGCTAATCTTCATTACTCTCCTTTCCAGTGTATGCCTTCTTTCTAATTGTTCCTCCACCTCCTCCCTGCTTTCACTGCATACCTCAATATCATCTGCGAACATCATGGTCCAAGGGGATTCCAATCTAACCTCATCTGTCAGCCTATCCATTACCACAGCGAACAGGATGGGACTCACAGCTGATCCTAATGCAATCCCATCTTGACCTTAAATTTTTTCTGTCACTCCTATGGCACACCTCACCACTGTTTTGCTGCTCTCATACATGTCCTGGAGTATTCTCGCATATTTATCCACCACACCAGACCTCTGCATGCAGTACCACAGTTCCTCTCTTGGTACTCTGTCATAGGCTTGCTCTAGATCCACAAAGACACAATGTAGCTCCTTCTAACCTTCTCTGTACTTTTCAATTAGCATCCTCAAGGCAAATAATGCATCTGTGGTAACTTCTCAAATATACTGGAGCCGAGAATTCTACAAAATTTGTGCGACAGTGGAACGAGAGGTTCATGGGCAGCTGCAAGCAAGGACTGCCTCTTGGAACTCGAATGGACCATGGGAAATACAAATGACAGCCATAGGGGATGCGTTGAAGATGCACTTTCCACTTCGCAGTGACCAGTCACGGATGCATGCCTGCAAGCAAGGAGCACAGGAGACAGCAGCTGAGTACTTATACCGCCTCATGGACATTTGCAAGAACCTTTATAGACTTTCCAAACTAGACAGTTTGGAGGGGGTTAGGAGAGACCCTTTAAGTACGTTGTGAAGGCAGCATTTGTGCATTCCCCATTGACCAAAATCATGGCTAATACCCTGATTGGCAGCTGTTCAGACAACCGCCAGGCAAAAATTGGCAAACACGCTGACACCAAACAATGGAACTGGAAGAAGAAGAAAGAAGACGATTTAGCAAAGGCATTGCTGAATGGACAACTAGCAATAGCTGCATTGGTTCAAGGACAATTTCAAAGCCAAGGACACAGTCAATGAGGCATGAAATGTGGAAGGGGTAGAAAAGGCTGCGAGAATCCCAGCCAGGAGAGTGGTAACTTCGATGATGACACTTGCCACTACTCTGGAGAGAAAAGACTTTGGCAAAAAGACTACCTGAAAAGTTAGAGAGGGTGTGGGGGGCACATCTCATGTGCTGTCATGTCTGACTGATTCCCGATGGCACCCGGAGCAGTGCAGTTAACCGGTGATAAACAAACACACCTGAATCCAACACACTTGCTCTCTGCAATGAAGAAATGCTTGCTACTGGATATAGTGCATGCACATTCAAGATAAGATTGTTGCTTTAGAGCAGTGCTTCTCAAATAGTGGGATGTGCTGGGAACACGCTTTTCTTTTTGCCATACTAGAATAAAGTGTAATTGCACATCCACTACAGCAGTTGATACTGGCGCTCTCACTGTCAGCGTGTGTGCAGGGAGTATTAGCTCTATGGAGATTTTGCAGCTACGTCCACTGATCTAAAAAAAAATACTTGATAGCGCATACAATGGCCAAACATCTGAGTTCCTTATAACGCAGTTACTGGAAAAACAAAGTCGTTTTGCTTGGTCCTGAAATGTTTTTTCCCCTTGAGTCCAGGTAGCAATTAGCGAGAGAGTGAGTATATTCAGAGACTGAAGATTGGGTGAATAGTTTTGTGAAAAGGCGTCACAGCTGCAGGCAATTTGTCCGGATAAACAAACACATACACGTTGAGCGGTATGTCGATTGGTTGATTGACTGCCATCTTGGTACTCCCAAATGTGTGCAGGACATGGCTTACAGGTTGGATTAGGGTGTTTTTTTTTTTTTTCTCAAAATTTGGTATGTAGAATTAAAACTGGTTATGTGAGCTTGACATTTTTTCGGTTCTGGTAACATGAAGGATTCTTAATTTGACTTGGTAAGCCAAAATAGGCTAAGTGCCAAGGAAAGACATATAACACCGTGACTACCAAGAAACCTTGCATATTATCTAGGGCCCGATTTCCGTGACGTTAACTTTTCCCAAAATACGCTGTGAATCACTATCATCATAACATAGCAAAAAACTAAGTATTTTTTTGTCATAAAAACATAAAATTTCAAGTCAGTCAGTTAGATATATTTTTGGAAATAAGGACTCACAATGGGAAAACACATGCTAAACGCATTGCTCATTTGTTGTCTCTAGAACATCCTATTTCAGACAGAAAATGTAAACTTCTTTCCTAGCATAAGAAAATCAAATTATATTTGCAGAGTTCTGAATTATGAAATTCATCAAACATTTCTCAGAAAATGAGTTTTCTTGCTTATCTACTGATGAAGTTTGGGAAAATATTTGGTGAAGTACAGGATGAACAGTGAACAACAACGGTAAACAAAACTTTGTTCAAGTGAATTAATCTTATCAGAAAATTAAAAAAAACCTTTACAAAAACTTTAACAGTTTCAAAGTAAATCTTTCCAACTTACTTATGGAATTTATTCTCACAGCCACAAAACTGGCGATTAACGCAGTTAATTGCTGTCGCTGCACAGGTCTGCATGGTTGTTTTGGGATTAATGATCAAAATGGCGGATGGCGACTTCAGTTTTGGTGGCCAATGAGCCATCAAGTCTTTTTTTTAGAACAGTGGCTACGTCACAGAACCACATGACTTTTTGTTTACGACGCTATATTGGTAGGCAAGCTTTGGAAGGAGATGCTTGTCTTATCACAGTGAAGAAGTTTTTAAAACAATTCGTTTTCTCCGTGTTATTGAGTGTAATATAATCATGGTTACCACTTGCGTGACAGTGGGCTGTCATAATAGACAGGATAAAAAAAACTAAAAAGTCTTTTCATTGATTTCCTGTGGACCTACAAAGAAAACAGATGTGGATTGCTGCCATAAGATGGGAGGGTTGACAGCCTTCCAGTACCAGCTGTGTTTGCAGTGATCATTTTACTGAAAGTAAGTGCAGCTAGTCAAGAGCTAGTAGTTTTACATTTTATGATACAATGATTTTATATTACAGTACACTTCCAGCTTTTGAAAACAAAAATTGTAACTATTAAATTTGGATCAATCTTTAATCTGAAATCAAAAAATCTACAGTGGCAGTGAGAACAAAGTATCAAGCTTCTTGTATAAAGGTGACCATGAACTTCTTTACAAAATCCGTGGTGAAGTATTTGTATGCATCCAGACTTTAGTAGGCTTTTAATTCCACACCGCTGTATGGGGAAGGAGTATGTGTAATATAGTTCAGGGATGAGAATGACCAATTTCGAAACACACTGAAAATGTCTGCCTTTGGGAGAGGGTGGGTGGGGGGGGGGGTGTTTCAAAGAGGGGAGCGCATGAAATTTTTCATTTTTTTTTCTATAAAACTTAAATGATGACCTCTGGTTACTTCTAACAGTGTAAATACAGGCCAATCATAATATTTTGAAAAATTCAAATATGAGTCCAAACAACCAAATCAATTTTGCCAAATTTCAGACAAAAATGTAGACTGAGTTAAATTTATATCAAACAGACTACTGCAATTACAAGTTATACTTCAGAAATAAGTACACAAGTTATTTGTGTGTGTGTGTGTGTGTATATATATATATATATATATATATATATATATATATATATATATATATATATGAAAGAGAGCGAGAGAGACATCATGAAATATAAAAGTGAGCGATAAAATGTATTATCTACTGCGCCAGTACTACAGATAGGCCTAATTGCATTAACAGTTGTCAATTATATAATATTTAAGAAATTTATGTCCAACTTACCTTTGTGTTTCCTGGGTTGGATATGCTCCTGGATAAGTGCACAGGACTTTGCCGGGAACATCCACTTTTTGTAGGTGTTCGGTTAGACATGTTGATACAGTTTTCATTCCTATCTGCACGGTTACACTTTTTTCAAGCCATGCCCATCTGAAACAGTTTTTTACCCCGTGGTTTTTAATCAGTTTACATGCCACTATCTTCATCTTTTTGCTCCAAGACTTTCGCCATACTGGAAAACGTGCAGACCACTCGATAACATAAGGGTACTTATGTCTATAAGTTAAACAGAATGCTTCTCTAAGAAATGTTAGCATCAGTGAAAATACCGATGAAATACTGTCAAAATGCAGCCGGAAATCAGAATGTTGTCGTTATCATAAACACCAAATTTAATGCTATCATAGCTGTGACTAATTTCATGACAAGCTTTGCCGATAGATGCTGGTGGCCAGTCTTGATCGCAGCCTCGCCCCGCGCCAAAAATCAACCTTTCTCCTAATCATCATGTCAACCAACTCCTGAGCTTTGCCTGTCATAGTGTCGACATTTAAAGTCCCTACACTCTGTCGTAGGCTTTGTGCATTCCTCTTCTCCTGCCAACAAATCCGCTTTCCTCTTCTTCTTTGTCTTCGACCCAGAGTAGCTGAATTCCCACCAATATCCTACAGGTTAATGGTTCCAGGGGCTGGCGTTGTTAACCCGTGCCATGACCAATCCGGTAAGGTATACATTTGATGAACACTCATATTCGTTTGGCACAGTTTTATGCCAGATGCCGTTCCTGACGCAACCATCTACATTTATCCGGGCTTGGGACCGGCCACACGATTGCACTGGCCTACAGATTGTACTGGATTGTGCCCCCAAAAGGCTGCATTTTGATGAAGCCAACAGAACCACAAAATCTGCAAAGAGCAGAGATGTAATCCTGAGGCCACAAAACCGGACACCCTCTCTCTAGCTGTGGCTAGAGATTTCATCGATAAAAGTTATGAAAATCGGTGATGAAGGCCAACCTTTGCAGAGTCTAACTCTCACCAGAAATGAGTCCGACTTACTGCCGTGTCTGTGGACCAAACTCTGACACCACTCATACTGGGAACCGAAGAGCCTATATAAGGGGGTTCGCTACCCCCGACTCTCGAAATACACCCGACAGGACTCCCCAAGGTTCACAGTCAAACGGCTTTTCCAAGTTCACAAAACACATGTTGACTGCTTGGGCGAACTCCCATGCACCGTCGAGGGCCCTGCTCAGGGTGTAAAGCTTGTCCACTGTTCCACAGTGTTGGAATAATTGTAAATATATTTGTCATACAATTGCTGTGCAATGAAGAACGCACTTCTCTGCAATGAAGAAATGCTTTAATATAGAGCTTTATTTAGCAATTCAACAGGAAATAGATCTGCGCTCAAAAGAGGAAGTAGCTGGCCGTGGAAGACCAGATAGAGCAAGTCTAATGGAAGGCACTTGAAAATGACTTCAAAATGACTTTTGCCACACTTACCATTTCCAAAATACCTGACTAAGCAGTTACCACTTACTTTCATGACACATAGTAAATATGGGAAACAATGCTTCTGCCTTCACCCTTGGGGATGTCGTATTTGTGAATGCAAATAAAAGAAATGAGTCTGGGAGAAATGCTTTACAACGTAGTTGAGAATTGTGGGGTGCACTTCTTCGTCCTCCTTGCATGCAAGCAAACTGGTAGTGAATGTGTCCTCATTATTTTGAATTGTTTAAATAAATGTCACCCTGGTGAACCTGACACACAAGATGATAACTCTGTTCCTCCTGAATCTGAGATTCGACTTCCTAATGGACCCTCCTCTCCAGCACCGCTGAATAGACCTTACCAGGGAGGCTGAGGAGTGTTATCCCTTTGTAGTTGGAACACACACTTCAGACCCCCTCTTAAAAAGGGGGCAACAACTCCAGTCTGCCCCTCCCGAGGCAATGTCCCCGATGTCCACGCAATTTTGCAGAGGCGTGTCAACCAGGACAGCCCCACAACATTCAGAAGCTTTGAGAACCCTGGGCGAATCTCATCCATCCCTGGGTCCCTGCCACCAAGGAACTTTTTAACCACCTAGGTGACCTCAACCCCACAGATAGAAGAGCTCACCTCATAGAAACCATTCTTCACTTACCTAATGGTAAGGCGTGCATTGGTGGAGTTGAGTAGGTCTTCAAAGTATTCTAATAGGACTCCCTCTTCAGATTGATGGGCCTTCACTGCAGGTGTCCACTAATGTGTTCGTGTTGCTACCATGATAGGCACTGACCACCTTATGGCCACGGCTCTGGTTGGCCACACGAGCAATGGAGGCGTGGAACATCGTCTACTCGGACTCACCGTCCTCCGCCTCCCCCGGAACATGAGCAAAGTTCCTTCGGAGGTGGGAGTTCAAACTCCTTCTTACAGGGGCATTTGCCAGCCGTTCCGAGCAGACCCTCACAATACTTTTGGGCCTCCCACATCAGACCGACATCTCGCGCCACCATTGGAGTCCACTCACCACCAGGTGGTGACCAGTTGACAGCTACACGCCTCTCTTCACCCAAGTGTCCAAGACGTAGTCACAAGTCCAATGACATGACTACAAAGATGATCATAAAACTGTGACCTTGGGTGTCCTGGTGCCAAGTTCACATGTGGAACTCCTTATGCCTGAACATGGTGTTCGTTATGGACAATGGTGAAGAGATCTCATGATAAAATTGGAATGGTACTATCTATTCTCGATGGTATTTAAATCAGATCAATCATCAAATTATCCTTTAGATAACATGGAATCATCATTCGTTAGATTCAATCCCAACAACCCACAATATATTTAACATTGGTGAATCAGCAGTTCAATTCGTACTGATCTAAGTTTTGCAGCTCAGTTAATTTCTCACGGCTCTGACATAATGAACAGCCACAAATTGCATTGTACAACATGTGCATGATGGACCAGACTGACATTTTGAGGATACTTTTTTCAGAGACCTAAATTACTCCATGAATATCGCTGACCATTTTTTTGACAGACTTTTGTGCTGTGTCTGTCTCACGAACACCAGCGCGGCTATCTGTCTTTGATATTGGTTGTTCAGCAAGAAACATTTCTTTGGCAAAACAAACAGCATAAAATGGGAGGATGTAGGCCAGGGATGGGCAAACTTTTTGATTCGTGTGCCTCAATGAGTTCTAACATTTGACAAAGGGGCTGGACCAGGAGCAGATGGAGGGAAAGCTTTCGTACCCACCTCAATGGAGAAAAAATACACGTTGGGATATGGAGAAAACGTGCTTCAATATCAAATGAAAATGTAGAAAAGCATTACAACAAAATATCTGAATTTGGAATGAGTCTTAAAACACTGAAAATCAAATGAATAAAATGCCTTTTTTATTACTCACCATTTCTATTTTAAAGCACCGAAAGCGCTGTTATCCTTCAGAATATCAGCATCACTCCTGCTGTCTTCTTTTTTTAAAAAACAGTAAGAGATGCAGATATTTTTAGTCTTGCTACTTCTATTAAATTTGTTTCCTGGTATAAACAAATCAACAACGACCAGAGCAAGGACAAAACAGTGGCAGCAAGTCAGTCTGTGGAGCGGCGTTATATTTGACCTGCACGCACTGTTTATTCTGAGAACGTGCGTATCACAGAAAAACTTACAATTTTAATGAGAACAGTCTTGTTGGTCTCCTTTTTTAGCCAGCGCATGAAAGTCTGGAGTTAGTTTTGTTGTGGCAATTCTCAGAATGCATCTGAGGTATTGGTCTGTTAACTTGAATCTGTGGCTGGTTTTGCTGATTATTTTTACATAATTTGGGGATTCAGCCCATAAAAACCTTGAAAAATCAGGAATTCAAAAGTACTCTGAAAAAAATCAGACCAAATTTTGGAGGCCATAAGTGTTTTAAACTGAGTGTCACACTCTTATCAGGTACTAAACTCGGGGATGGACAGAATATAGGATAAGATGCACCAGCAAAAGAGATAAACTGTGGGCTTCAACTGATTATCAAACAGAGAAGATTCAAGAACTACCAGTCATCCAGAAGGAGTGAAATGAACCGTGAGTTACAGCTTCAAAAACTACCACGTTCAGACACATCTGGGAAATGGGCTACAAATGTGAGGTTCCTTTAATCAAACAACTTCCGAGCTTGAGGTAACGTAGGAAGTCTCTCAACTGGGCAAAGGAGAAGCACTGGACTGTCAGTCAGTGGTCTAAGGTCCTCTTTTCCAACAAAAGTAAAGTGTGCCTTTTTTTCCGGGAAACAAGTTCCAAGCATTTGGAGGAAGATACATGAAGAACAGAACACAAGCTGCTGGAGGTCCAGTTTAAATATGCCGTTCACACATATCGAATGAATCAAAACTGGAATTAAAAGTAATGAAAAAATAAGATTGAAACTAAAAAATAAAGTAATTAGTTAAATCAGAGGAAAAATTGCAATCCACATTAATGCAAACATCCCACATCACCAAAATATGCTACATTAATTGAAGAATAAACTGCCCGTAAGTGTGAATGTGAGTGCAAATGGTTGTTTGTTAGTATGTGCCCTGCGATCAGTTGGCAATCAGTTGAGGGTGTACCCTGCCTCCTGTCCGAAGATAGACTCCAGCACTCCCACAAACCTTGTGAGGATAATCAGCTCAGTAAATTGATGAATGGAATGTTCAGTACATTTTTGCTATTATTTTATTTGTCAATTTCAGTAACCATTGTGGGCAATGTTCCCTCTAATTTTTCAGATGTCTGGGCATACAGACAAGTTTCCTGAGCACACTAAGGACCACTGTGAGCAACATCAGAAGTACTCACTGTGGCCACACACAAGTATTACACATGGGATCAGAGAATATTTCGGGGCTTATTAAAACCATCAAATTACAACAGCAATTTCCATTTCTTTACTTTTAATATAACTCATCTGGCCAACTTACACAGATTTATAACTGACATCATTTCCCTCCCTGAATTTGATAATGTATGACAAGCATTTTGTTTACTATGTCTGTGCTCTCATCTACTATTAGGGTAAGCCAGTTGTCAGATAGGTTGCCATACCACAAATAGCAATGGAGCGAATTAATAACATTTAGGGTGTATGGCTTAAGGTTCATGTTTTGAGCTGGGCCACCAACTCTCAAATTGAACACCAGATGTTGCCAAACAAAACTATACTTGATTGGGTCACCAGCACGGCAAAGATCTCTCTGATAAACGTAGCCTACCCACTTGGCTTCTCATTGCATTGCATACGTATACCAAAGTCAGTAACCTTATATAAACCTGATTATTTTTCATATCTTTGTATTACATACATATATCGGGGTTAGCAACCTTAAGAACCCAATTATTGTTATATCTTTGTATTCACATCTTATTTCTGATATAAAGAGAGTGACAGGATGCAGCTGTCAAGCCACACCTAACGTTTTTCAAGATGGTTGCAGCATCAAGTTACTGAACAGGAAAGCTCGTCACACTCGAATGACCACGCAGGAAGTCGGCATGCAGAAATAGATTTCAACTAATTTTCCACTAGACTTTTAGCAGAAAATAAGATGATTTTAAACAGCTTTGTGAAAAGAATATAACCCGTGTATGGCTGTCCCTCTCAGACAAGGCAACACAAGATGAGCAACCAACTAAAACGAGCCTGAGAATGCATGAGAGAATTGTATTCACAAGAATTTTGATACATTCATGCTATTGTTCAAAATTAGGGTGAAACCGAACGCAGGTTGTGGTTATATTTTTTAAATATGCATTCATTAATGAAGGAGAATGACAAAATTGAGTGAAGCTAAAGAAGGCCGTGACAAGTCAAGCCAGGAATGGCAAATGGGGCCCGATAGGATGAACCAAGGGAGGCCCTTCCCTCTAGGCGTAGATTCAGCCAACATTTTCCAGAATGTTCCACCAAAAAGCTATAAAAACGTTGGATACGGAAGTTCGGGGCTCTTTGTTCAGTTTTCGCTGACAAAGAGACAAGGTCTTTCTATAGGTGTAATAGTCGTGTGGCAAGGTGGCGGGGAGAAGGAATTGGCAACTTGGAGTGCTTAAATTGACGACTCTTTTTGAGATTGGGCGCAAGTAAATAAGGTACTACAATAAGGTGATGGCAGGATAATACCAGTGATATTACGTGGTTACCTCTGAAGGGCAAGTGGCTTGACAATTTATCTGTAATCCCAAAAACCCTTATTATCAAATTAGGCTTCGAGCTATATAGGACTTGATCAACCCTAACAGGCTCACTCAAAAATGTCTATTATCCCTCATTTCTGTTGCTTTTAGACGCTTTGAATCTCACTTCACTTATATTGCTTTTTGCTATTTTTATCATTTATCTTATCCTTCTTACCATTAGTTTTATCATTTTAACCATTTTTACTTTTATTGATTTATGTTCAATTAACATTTAATTTTGCTTCAACATCGCAACCCTACCTCGCGTCTGGCTGGGATAACTGTATAATGAATGTTATTTGAACAATTTTTATCATTTTAACCAGTTTTACTTTTATTGATTTATGTTCAATTAACATTGAATTTTGCCTTAACATCGCAACCTTACCTCGCGTCTGGCGGGGATAACTGTAGAATGAATGTTATCTGAACAATCTTTATCATTGTATTAAATTCTTAAAATTTCCATCATCATCTATCGTTGTCATTCTTATATTGAGTTATCTCATTATTACAATTCTATCTCATTAAAGATCGAACGTCATCGACATTAACATCATTTAGTCGTAAAAATTCTATTTTAATCAGTCACTCATTGATAATCTCCGGCTTAAAATAAAACAAATCCGTACGATCCTCATAAGGATTGTTAAATTTGCTAGGTCAATGACAAGTGCAATCGATTCATAAGAGATGGAGCTGCTGTAAAAGCTGAGCGAACATTTTGTCACCTTGTTACTCGGAAAGGTTACTCGACAAGGCGGACAAGTGGGGGCAGACTGGATTGGCTCTGCAAAACTAAAGGCAGTTAGTAAACCTAGGCAAATTCATCTCGACACCGACTTAAGAAGCTCCCGTCCTCCTGCACGCACGGCATTAGAGTCGGCTGTAGTAAAGGGGTAGCTTAACCCTTTAACTGGAGAGTCGGTCAGGACATTTCTCCCGATTAGTCCTGCGGATAAGCAGAATCTGAGACAGTGTACATTTTTAACCTCACACATAGCCTTATTCTGCACTTCTTGATTGAGTTCACATTTTCAAAGGCATAGTGATTGCTTAGTCAGCTTTCTGATATCCTCACATACTTTGCCATGTGATCGTGGATTTGTTGAATTGACAGCATTGATTCATTCGTTTAATGGCATGTAATATATTGTCAATGAGAACTTTAACTTGCCCAGGGTCAGATATTTTTGTGGGTGTGACAGCTTTTTTCTCCCAGTCGTTTGCTCTCTCCCGCAATAATTTACCAATCCCTTTTCTCATCTTGAGTCTTCATATAATTCCAACAGCATTGAAATGTCTTTTTTGCTTAATGCGTTGCTTGAGGTAGTCCAGTTTCCATTTTGTCCTTATTTTTCCATCGGAAAACTTGCTCACAAATTTAGCTTCACTGCATGTTTTACAGAGGAGACCTTTCTCACTTGAAAAAGAAAAGATCTCACCCTGTTTCACCGCTTGTTCTTCTATTTGTACGTACTCCTACAGCCATTCCATCTTAAAAGAACCGCAGTTCTATTTTACTTCAGTTTGGGGAATCGACATATCACATTCACTGCCCGCTTGTTTTGCCATGATAAGGGGTTAGCATTAGCGTTACTGAACTCTGCCGCATATTATGGGGTGTTGACGAGCAGAACACATGCACAAATGGCTGCATAGCATAATTGCATCATATCATATGATTGGATGGACACCTGTCACTCACTGAATTACACAGCAAAATAATATAGAAGAAAAAACTTGGATATTTAATTCATTTGCAGTGTGCACCCAGTGCACAAATGCTTAGAGGGAACATTGATTGTGGGTTTTTCTTTCATTAAATGAGACAGCACCAACAACTACAGTATGTCCATGTGTGTACATTTGCAGCTACAATGTGACAATTTATCTTGCTGCATTGATGTCCTTACCTAACCACATCCATGGAAGCAGCTCCAGACTTGAAAAAGTCAGTGGTATCCTCAATTTTTGGGATGTTGCTGAGAATGCCCATCCAGATACACTGTAATAATCAGAAAAAATGTCACCTAATTCAGACTTAAAATGCAAATAATTAATTCGTAGACGTGTTAAAAAAATAAATAAAAAAGAACATGAGTGCAATGTTGATTTCCAAAAATTGACAACTTGCCCTCATCTCTTTCACAATTTCTTTGTCACTGTCGGTTAACTCCACACTGTGTGTTTCACCACTGGAAAAGTACTTTGAAGCTGGGATCATTCTTCCATCTTCAAATTGCAGATTCTTTACCAGAACCTAGATTTTTTTTTTAAATACAGAAGCATGCATTCAATATCACATGAGTGTTTGATAATGTCTAGTACGGCATAGTATGTGATCTTCATATTTTTATTTTTATTTTACTCTGCTGTCTGCAGCCAAGTCAGCATAGCGAGTAGAATAAGAATATGTTCTCAATGGACAAAGCTGGATAAATACATGTAGGATATATTTCTATCCATCCATTCATCATCCATCCACCTTCTTAGCCGCTTATCCTCACAAGGGTCACAGGCCATGCTGGAGCCTCTCCCAGCTGTCAATGGGCAGGAGGCAGGGTACACTTTGAACTGGTTGCCAGCCAATCGGAGGGCACATCAAGACAAACAGCCACACTCACAATCACACATAGGGGCAATTTGCAGTGTCCAATTAATGTTGCATGTTTTTGGAATGTGAGAGGAAACCGGAGTGCCCAGAGAAAATCCATGTAGGCACGAGGAGAACATGCAAACTCCACACAGGCGCCAACCTGAGACCTCAGAACTGTGAGGCCAATGCTTTCCAGCTGATCCACCGTTCCGCCTATCGGATATATTTATCCATTCATCCATTTTCTTAGCCACTTATTCACACAAGGTCGCGGGAGTTCTGGAGCCTATCCCAGCTGTCAACGGGCAGGAGACAGGGTACACCCTAAACTGGTTGCCAGCCTATCGCAGGGCACATTGAGACAAACACCCGCACTCACAATCACACCTCGGGGCACAAAGTACAAAACCAACGGCAGACAAGGATAAAACAGAACATGACAAAAAGATATTTTAAAACCGATAAATAGAAGAAAATATGGGCTCCAGTTGAACAAAGTCCTTGAAATTGCCACAAACACCTCATGATGAGATTAATGCAAGGAGCCATATTCACTTCTGTAAACATGCCGCTTGTCTTTGTGTGCATGAACAATTTGACTTCTTATTTTGTGCTTATGCGTGTGATGTCATGGACTCAATCCATCCACTGTAAGCTTAATTTGTTTTTATAATATGAACGACTACATAAAAACATCACATAAGATTTTTTGTTTTTAAAAGAGCATACAGTAATCTCTCGTTTTTTAACCGTTAATTGGGACCAGAACCCTAGCCGAAATGTGAAAAACCGCAAAGTAGGACTTCACACACACACACACACACACACACACACACACACACACACACACACACACTACCCCAACCCCACTCACACAACCCAGGAATTTTCATGTATGTCTATCCTGGTACCTGACTGATTAAAATAAGTAATCAGCATTTCTACTTGACATATTTGAGACTAAGATTACAACAGTACATGTATTTACTTAGATCTTTAATTGTAAAACTTTGTTCATCTTTCCAGCAACAGTCGCCTGACCATTGTTGGGAAATGCACGGTAGACGCCTTGGTGGTGGGAACAATAATGGTATGAAGCACCAGTTTGCTGCTCGGAAGACTTTATTAGAACCTTTAAGGACTCAGCATCAGCGTGTCCTCTCTAAAACAGTCCTCTTCCCTGGTCGCCCTCGCTTAATATGTAAACTGTACACATTAGCAACTGCCCACGCTGCATTTCCAGACACCTGCAGAGTCACATCTCTCTTTCTCTCTCTCTCTCACACACACACGTATGCACGCACACACACTTATACTCTCTTTTCTCCATATGTGGGGTCCACACTAAACTTGTACATTTGTGGGATCCATTCTTTCCAGTGGTTATACAGCTCTGCAAAAAATCAGGCAGTTAAAAAAAAAATCGTAATCACAACTATCACCAGAATTTGAAGCTTTTTTTTTTTCGTCAGTTGTGGGGCTCTGTTTCTACAATTCCCAACATTCTGAGGTCCACTTCCACAAGCTCTGTTTCTACCATCCCCAACATTCTGAGGTTCACTTCCACAAATTCACACACAAATACATACAGATCTATCATTTTTATGTCATCACAGATACAAATACACACTGATCTATCATTTTTTTATGTCATCACAGGGAGTTAAGTGTTTAGAATAGGCTGGAGTAACTTAATCATTCTTCCCACTTCATCCAACGATGGGTGGTTGAGATGAGGGCGCAAAGGCAAGGCACAGGCTGACGTGTACTTATACTATCCCATTGGGTCCTCATTTGTCATGCTACAATGGAAGGGAAGGTGGCAAACGCCCCTGGAAAAGTGTTCCTGGCAAACAGGTCATTTTTTATCTTTATTGATTAATTCATCAATTGCCAGGGAATCCATCAATTGCTCTGTAATTATAAACACAGGTCTAGTTTCTCTATCATTTTCTTAACAATCATGCAAGTCATCATTGCAAAGAATCTATTTGGAATGATGTAAACCATTCTTTGACCAACCTCCATCTCTACTGGTGCTCGCCTTTGTAACATACCTTACCACTATTACTACTTTTACAATTTAATGTAGTACAAGGCTCCAGATTACATTTGTAAATTAAATAAAAAAACAAACATTCAAGCACAGCATGTGTGTGTAGCAACTGGAAGAAATTAGCACAGAATATTTCCAAAAGCACAAGATGTTCGGTAAATCAGCGCTTGATTTATTATTCGTGACACAGCTTAAAGTGTAACAAACAAAAAAAAAATCAAATACCAAAAAATACAAATATAAACAAAAATACAAAATATTTTCATTGGAGCCTTCTTTTCTGAGAAGTGATTCTGTTGTGGATATACTGTTTGACTGGTCTCCAGTCTGTTGTTTCAAATGCGTCAATATCTGCACCTATACAACGCTGACATTCATCTTTACCTGGCACCTGGTTCAATTTTTTGTACTTGCGGAGATCACTCTTCATGATATCAACTTCTGCAGGTCCCCAGTTTCGTTTAATCACAGCTTGCTTACCAATGTAGTCATCAAAACACGTTAAAGAAAGTGTTAAAGAAAATTAAATGTTAAGAACTGAAACAACTGGATTTGTGTACATACTGTACCCTCCCATAGCAATCAATAGCAAAGCAAAGCCTTTAGTTTTTTTTGAGCGGTATAGTGGAGACATCTGTTTAACCTCAAATGAAGGCAAACATTCAGAATTTTAGCTTTTGAAACTTGGAATTTACATTGACCAAAGGAAAACACTTCCCACTTCTTTGTTTCTGATAATGCAACATCCATTGATCTATCTTCTTCTGGTTATTCGAGGTTGGGTTGCGGGGCCCGTATCATTAGCAGGGACGCCCAAAGTTTCTTCTCCCCAGGCACTTCATCCAGCTCTTCCAGGGGGATTGTGAGGAACTCCCAGGCCACCTTACAGACATAGTCTCTCCACCGTGTCCTTGGTCGTCCACTGGCTCTCATTCCAGTGAGGCATGCCTGGAACACCTCACTGAGGAGGCATCCGAATCAGACGGCACAGCCATTTCATCTGGGACCTCTCAAAGCGGAGAAGGAGCGGCTCCATTGTGAGCTCCTCCCGGATGACTGAGCTTCTCACCTTCTCTTTACGGGAGAGGCCAGACACCCTGCAGGGGAAACTCATTTTGGCTGCTTGTGTTCAGGATCTTCAGTCATTTGTGCCCATAGGTGAAGGCAGGAATGTAGAATGACCAGTAAATCAAGAGCTTTGCCTTTCGACTTAGCTTCTTGTTCACCATCGCGGACTGATAGAAAGTCCGCATCACTGACTAACAGATGCTGCACCGATCCGCCTGTCGATCTTGCATTTTATTATCCCCTCAGTCGTGAACAAAACCCCAAGATACTTAAACTCCTTTGCTTGGGGCAGGATCTCATCTCCGACCTGGAGAGGGCATGCCACCCTTGTCTGACTGATGACCGTGGTCTCAGTTTTGGAGGTGCTGATTCTCATTTCGGCTGTGATCCGCACCAGTAAGAGTTGGAGATCACGGTTTGATAAAAATAACAGAACCACATCATCTACATAAAGCAGATATGCAATATTGAGGCCACAAAATTGGACACCTTCTATGCCTCGGCCATGCCTAGAAAGTCTGTCCATAATAATTAAGAACGGAATCGATAAAGGGCAGCCTCAGCGAAGTCCAACCCTCATCGGAAACTCCTCCGACTTAGTGCCAGTGTGACGGTCTGAGCGCTCCCAGTGCTGCAAGGTCTCTTTGTGAGTAATGCCCATGCGCATATATTAATGCGCATCCACATGTATTTAGTAAACTTCCGGCCATTCTGCTACATCTCGATCCATGCTTCATCATGTGCCATTCGACAACTTATTGCAGAGTCTTCATGTTCGCTATGGACATCTCAGAAAGACGAACACAGCAAATGTACATATATGTGGATATCTTTTTATCAACTTTTGTTTTAAGGTTAGGCATTGTAAGATGAGCATCTTCCAGGAGAAGCCAGGAGAAAAAATGCTCGGGCCATCTAGCTCCAGAGATGTGAGCCAGGATCAAGGTGTTCTTCATCCTAAATTCACTAACAAAACAAGTTGCAATTTCCATTTAATTAGGTTTTTGTTAGCCAATTACTTCACTTTCCTTTAAATGAACTATAATTTAGAATGTCCAATTATGCGTGCCACCTCCTTCTATTGTAGTTGCGAATTCCACCAACCTCCAATTTGAGGTAAAGACATCTTCCCCAAGTCGTTACCCAGCGAGTAAGCCTTTTGTGCAACGTTTCGGCTAATGTGAGCCTTCATCAGGCGTAGCTTACTCTCTTATAGTCAGTCAAGTTGTGTTGAGTCGTGTCCAAATGGACGTCATGTCTTGTCGATGTCTGTTTGTCAACTGTTTGAGTTCCAGTTGATTCTAATAAACGTTTTTTGTACTGTGAAAATTGACGAATTGTGTTTTTTTCTTTACTATGCTTTTAGAATTTAATGTTGTCAATAAACGGAATTATATGTTTCTGCCTCCTTCCAAAATTATGTCTATTACCACCATCCTCTCTAATTAATTAATTAAATGAATTTAGTAAGGTTATGATTAGGGAAAGGGTTTGGGGAAGGGGATCGGATTGTGGAAAAGGTAAGTATGGGAAAAAGGTAAGTGTTTTGGGACTAGGACTGGGTTGGAAGCTTGTGGTTAGGGAAAGGGTTTGGGGAAGAGATCCGATCATTGAAAGGTTAAGGTTAGGGTTGGGGTTAAGTTATAACGTATTTTAGCTCCCTCTATGGAGAAGAAGGGGAACTATGAGACTGGTACATTTGCCAGTAAGCGTCTGCTAAGTACCCAGAGTTCCCCTGTTAGCAACGCATGTGCATTCATCACAAGGAGACTTTTCAGCACGGGGAATGCGCACATTGCGGACCAAACTCTGACACCAGTTGTACAGGGACCATACAGCCCACATCAGAGGGTTCAGTACCGCATACTCCCAAAGCACCATCAACAGGACTGCCAGAGGAACACAGTCAAACACTTTCTCCAAATCCCCAAAAGACATGCAGATTGGTTGGGCAAACTCCCATGAAGCCTCGAGGACACTGCCAAGCGTGTAGGGGTGGTTCATTGGTCCACAGCCAGGACGAAAACCGCATTGTTCCTCCTCCTGATTCTGAGATTCAAATTCCCGATGGACATTGCTCGCCAGCACCTCTTAAAAGAACTTACCAGGGAGGCCGAGGAGTCTGATCCCTCAATAGTTGGGACACATATTCCGGTTCTCCCTTCTGAAAAGGGGGACCACGTCCCCAGTCTGCCATATCAGAGGTACGGTCCCTGATGTCCACAGGATGTTGCAGAGGTATGTCATTCAGGACAGACCCACAACATCCAGAGACTTTAGCAACTGTGGGCGAATCTCACCCACCAGGACCTTGAGACTGAGGAGCTTTTTAAGGACCTCAGTGACCTCAACACCAGAGATGGGAGAGCCTGCCTCAGAAAACCCAGACTCTGCTTCCTCTTGGGAAGACGTGTTGGTGGGAGTGAGGAGGTCCTCTGGTACCCACCAATGTGTTCGGGGATTGAAGCCATGACTTGTACTGACAGTCTTACATTCAAAGCTCCGGCCAGCCGCCTCAGGAAGGCGCGGAATATTGTCGGACTTGATGTCCCTTGCCTCACCCGGAACATGAGCAAAGTTCTGTCGGAGGGTGGAGTTGAAACACCTTTTGGTAAGGGATTCTGCAACCCATTCCCAGCAGACGGTCACAATACATTTGGGCCTGCAACTTCGGACCAGCATCTTCCCCCACTATCGGAGCCAATTCACCACAAGGTGGTGATCAGTTGATAACTTTGCCAGTCTCATCACCAGACTGGACATGACATGTGGCCACAAGTCCAATGACACGTTTACAAAGTCGATAATCGAACTGCAACCTATACTGTCCTGGTGGTAAGAGTCAGACCCCTACATGAGGGCCCCATTTGGGCAAGACTAGAAACAAGCGTGTGTGACATAAAGTAAGGCGACAAAATTATCTGTGTGTGTGAGGTTAACTGGGACCTATGAGGGCAAGACTGGAAAGGAGTCTGGTAAACAGTTATGACACTCAAGAATCTGTCACAACATGTGATGAGTAATTCTGTCATTACACTGACAATATAGAATTATTCGAAATTGAAAGGTGTGACTAAAATTAGATAAAATTAGATAAAATCATCAAGACTGCAAAAATATACGTGTGAGGTTAACAGGACCCCATCAGGACAAGACTGGAAAGGTTTCAGTCTGGTAAAGAGTTATGTCAACCAGTAGTCTGTCACAACATTCGATGACTAATTCTGTTTATTCAGGTGTTTTGGTAACGTCACCATGTGACAATATAAACAATATACTGCACATTTCCGAATGATCAGTTATTTAAGACTCTTCTTCTTTTCCTTTCATTTTGTCCCGATTAGGGATCGCCACAGCGTGTCATCTTTTCCATCTAAGCCTATCTCGTGCATCTTTCTAACACCCACCGTCTTGGTCTTCCTCTCGCTCTTTTGCCTGGCAACTTCATTCTCAGCAACCTTGTATCAATATACTCACTCTCTCACCTCTGGACATGTCCAAACCATCGAAGTCTGCTCTCTCTAACCTTGTCTCCAAAACATTCAACTGTGGCTGTCCCTCTAATGAGCTCATTTCTAATCCAATCCAACCTGCTCACTCAAAGGTGTGACTAAAATTAGGTAAATTGACCCAAGCAAGACTACAAAAATATCGGTGTGTGAGGTTAACTGGGGCCCATGAGGACAAGACTGGAAAGGAGTCGGTCCAGTAAACAGTTGTGACGATCAGGAGTCTGTCACGAAATGGAATGAGTAATTCTGTCTGTTCAGGTGTTTCTGTAATGTCACCATGTGACAATATAAACAAAGTACTGCATATTTCCGAATGATCAGTTATTTAAGACAATGTATACAAGACTCCAATACATGTTTGAAGACTGGACTACTACAGATAAGGTGATCAGAGAGACAGACATGAGAGTACTTGGTGTGTCTTCTGGGAGAAAAGGGGCGGAGACTTGGTGGTGGAACCCCAAATTACAGGAAGTCAAACAAGGGAAGAGGAGAGCGAAGAAGAAGTGGGACACAGAGGACTGAGGAGAGGCGAAAGGAATACTTTAAGATGTGACGTAAGGCAAAGTTAGAGGTGGCGAAGGCGAAACAAGGCATATAACGACGTACACCTACTTGGACACGAAAGAAAGAGAAAAGGATCCCTTCAAGTTGGCCAGACAGAGGGATCGAAGGATGTACAGCAGGTAGGGGTGATTAAGGATAGAGATGGAAATGTATTGACAGGCGCCAGTAGTGTGGTAAATAGATGGAAAGAATACTTTGAGAAGTTGATGAATAAAGAAAATGAGACAGAAGGAAACGTAGAAGAGGCAAGAACATTTTTTAACATTGGAGTATGCAGTTAAACTGGAAAAATATCATGGCGCAAATGACACCAAATTAGTTTGGCATGGATTACAATTGCTCACTAACTACGAGCGACGATTCCCCTGAGAAGAAAACAAGAGCGGGCTACCTGACGACCTACAGTGCCTTGTGAAAGTATTCAGCCCCGTTGAACGTTTCACCATATCACCACATTTCAGGCTTTAAACATAAAGATGTAAAATTTAAATTTTTTGTCAAGAATCAACAGGTGGGACACAATCGTAAAGTGGTATAAAATTTATTGGACATTTTAAACTTTTTAAACAAATAAAATCCTGCAAAGTGGGATGTGCAACATTATTTGGCCCCCTTGCATTAATACTTTGTAGCGCCCTCTTTTGCTGCAACTACAGCTGCAAGTCGCTTGGTGAATGTCTATCAGTTTTGCACATCAAAAACCTGAAATTCTTGCTCATTCTTCTTTGCAAAACAGCTCGAGCTCAGTGAAGTTGGATGGAGAACTTGTGAACAGCAGTCTTCAGCTCTGTCCACACATTCTCAATTGGATTCAGGTCTGGACATTGACTGCCTGCTAAAAACTTTGGAATTTATATAGAAATTCATTGGTCAGTAGAAATTCTATAGAAAACCACAGCCAAAGCTCTATAGAAGAAGTTGTTCTGTACAAATTCTAAAGAAGTCTACAGATTTCTGTAGAATTTTTAATGGAAGGTTTTTAGCGGGGCTTGGCCATTCTAACACCTGGATAAGTTTATTTGTGAACCATTCCATTGTAGATCTGGCTTTATGTTTTGGATCATTGTCCAGTTGGAAGATAAATCTCCGTCCCAATCTCAGGTCTCTTGCAGACTCCAGCAGGTATTCTTCCATAATGGTCCTATATTTGGCTCCATTCATCTTCCCTTTAATTTTAACCATCTTCCATGTCCCTGGTGAGGAAAAGCAGGCCCAAACCATAAGGCTGCCACCACCACATTTGACAGTGGGTATGGCATGTTCAGTGTGATGAGCTGTGTTGCTTTTATGGCAAACATATTGTTTTGCATTGTGGCCAAAAAGTTCGATTTTGGTTTCTTCTGACCAGAGCACCTTTTTCCACATGTTTGGTGTGTCTTCCAGGTGGCTTGTGGCAAACTTTAAACAAGACTTTTTATGGATATCTTTGAGAAATGGGTTTCTTCTTTCCACTCCTCCGTAAAGGCCAGATTTGTGCAGTGTACAACTGATTGTTGTCCTATAGACAGACTCTCCCACCTCAGCTGTGGATCTCTGCAGTTCATCCAGAGTAATCATGAGCCTCTTGATTGCATCTCTGATCAGTCTTCTCCTTGTTTGAGATGAAAGTTTAGAGGGATGGCCGGGTCTTGGTAGATTTGCAGTTGTCTGATATTCTTTCCCTTTCAAAAAATATCTTTTACAGTTCTCCTTGAGATGTTTAAAGCTCTTTGGACCTCCCTGGTGTGTTCCTTGGTCTTCATGATGCTCTCTGCACTTTAAACAGAACCCTGAGACTCACAGTGCAGGTGCATTTATACGAAGACTTGATTGCACACAGGTGGAGTCTATTTAACATCAGTTAACAGTGGTTCATTCAGAGCTCCTCACTGAACTTCTGCAGTGAGTTTTTTTTTTTAAAGTAAAAAATATCGAATAAATTTCATTCCGCTTCACGATTGTGTCCCATTTGTTGTTGATTCTTGACAAAAAATGAAAATTTTACATCTTTATGTTTGAAGTCTGAAATGTGGTGAAAGCTTGAAAAGGTCAAGGGAGCCGAATACTTTCACAAGACACTGTAAATAGCTTTTACTACAGATTCAAAATAGAAACTTCCACACCATGCACCCACCAAGCAGCACCACCTTCCACTCCACTGTTTAAGATCCATGAAAGGGACGTGAGACAGATCTTCAAACATCAAAAGATCAACAAACCCTGGGCCCTGACCTTGTGTCCCCATCCTGCGTACAAGTCTGCACAGAACAACTTGCTCCTGTCTTCACAAAGATTTTCAACAGGTCTCTTGAACTGTGTGGAGTACCAACCTGCTTCAAACGTTCCACTATAATACCAGTCTCCAAAAAAAGCAGCAGTCTCAGGTCTTCATGACTACAGGGCTCTTGCCTTGACATCTGTGCTCATGAACTTCTTTGAATGCCTTGTACTGAACCAACTCAAGAGCGTCACAGGTCCCCAGCTGGACCCACTGCAATTTGTCTATCGAGCTAACAGGTCTGTGGATGATGCCATCAACTTGGGTTTGCACTTCATCCTTGAACATCTCGACAGCAAGCGTATCTATGCGTGGATCCTGTTCATGGACTTCACCTCTGCGTTGAATACCATCATCCCCGAACTCCTCTCCTCCAAACTTCTCCAGCTCAGCATCTCACCTGCCATGTCCCGGTGGATCTACAACTTCCTGACGGGCAGGACACACAAAGTGAGGCTGGGACACACCACCTCATCCACGCGCACTATCAGCACCATGGCACCCCAAGGTTGTGTCCTCTCCCCTCTGCTCTTCTCATTCTACACAAATGACCTCACCTCGTGCCATCCAAATGTCAAACTCCGAAAGTTCACAGATGACACCTCGGTCATGGGCCTCATCAAAGACGGTGACGTGTCTGCATATCGACAGGAAGTGACTGGAACTTTGGTGTGGCCAACACAACGTGACGTTGAAGACACTAAATAGTCCAGAGATGGTTGTGGACTTCGGGAGGCATCCTGCCGCACAGCTGCCCCTGACCCTGTACAACACTCTTGTGTCAACCCTCAAGAAATTCAAGTTCTCGGGAATTATAGTTTCAGAGGACCTGAAGTGGGAGACAAACACCAACACCATCCTCAAAAAAGCCCAGCAAAGGATGTATTTCTTGCAGCTTCTGAGGAAGCACGGCCTGTCACAAGAGCTGATGAGATAGTTCTACACAGCAGTCATCCAATCAGTACTGTGTACCTCCACCACAGTCTGGTTTGGGGCCACCACAAAAAAGGCCAACCTTGACTACCACGGCCAATCAAAATCGTTGAATGGATTCTCGGCATCTGCCCTCTGTTGAAGACTTGCAAGCAACTCGAACTTGGTCAAAAGCAGGTAGGATCCTTTCATACCCTCTACATCCTGGCCCCCATCTCTTCCAGCTCCTTCGATCAGGAAAGCGCTACAAATCAATGCAAGTCAAAAATAGCAGCCATTGGAACAGTTTTTTCACTCTGGCAATTAAGTCATTAAATTCTTGATCAGCGCACCTACTATTTTCTGCCTTGTGCTATTGTTGGGACACTCACATTCTGCCGGTGTAATCAGTATTAGTAAAACATTTTGTAGACTATCGCACGATTCGTCACTTGTGCTCCCTTTGCACAACTGTCATTGCACTGGTCTATAAAAGCAACCACGAACGGGTAAAGGCACTCTGTACAAGATTAACACAATGTGGGACGTTGACACACTCTTATCTCTTCACTGTTCTAAATGTAGAAGACTTTACATCTTGCACATCTGGGAATCTTAGAAGGAATAGTTCCTATCCACAGAAATGTCTCTTCTGCTTTGTTCTTATTACTTTGTTGTTCTTTGAATGAATACTGAATGTTGTACCAGGGCAGCATCGACTTTCCGGAGAAAAATTCCTTGTGTGTTTTGACACACTTGGCCAATAAAGCTGATTCTGAAGTGTGAAGGACCAGGAAGTGGCAGTGATTATAAGGGTGAAGTTAGAAAGGCACTAATGAGGATGAAAAATGGAAAGGCAGTTGGTCCTAATGACATACCAGTGGAGGTATGGAAGCAATTTGGAGAGGTGGCCGTGGAGTTTTTGACCAACTTATTCAACTGAACACTAGCGGGCGAGAGGATCCCTGAAGAATGGAGCAAAAGTGTGTTAGTTCCCATTTTTAAGAACAAATGCGATTTAGGGAGCTGTGGGAATTACAGAGGAATAAAGTTGATGAGGCACACAATGAAGTTATGGGAAAGAGTAGTGGAGGCTGGACTCAGGACAGAAGTAAGTATCTGCGAGCAACAGTATGGTTTCAATCCGCGAAAGAGTACCACAGATACATTATTAGCCTTGAGGATGCTAGTGGAAAAGTACAGAGAAGGTCAGAAAGAGCTACATTGTGTCTGTGGATCGAGAAAGCCTATGACAGAGGACCAAGAGAAGGAACTGTGGTACTGCATGCGTGAGTCTGGTGTGCCGGAGAAATATGTTCGAATAGTGGAGGTTGGACTGCGTCAGGGATCATCCATGGTCTTTGTAAGGAAAATTTTTTTTTGTATCCTAAGAGTCTTGGTTCCCTTTATGTCATTTTCAGCGCTTTGAGGGGAAGGTCCACCGTGCTAACATCGCAGCCTCTTGCCCCGTTTAGACTACAATCTGTAGCAGCTCTTCATAGCATCAGGTCGCGATCAAAACAAAAGCTCAAACTCTGTAGAAATGAGGGTAATGGGCACTTTTTAAAAAAAAAAAAGCAAGCATTTCAATTGTGTGCGCTATTCCGTTTTTTTTAAATGATCATACGGTCGTTCTACATAGTTTCAGCTCACGTTGGTTTGCTTCTGGTTTGGTCGTGTCATTGGCTGGAGTGATGACACATTTCTTTTAAAAGTGGCTGCAAAACTAGCCCTTGTAGTCGACTTTTGTCTTCGTTTGAGTTAAAATAAACTCAGGGGCAAATGTTTTTGATGTTTGGTGCAGTAGCAACAAATATGCTATGCTAATGGATTTAGAAATGTCTATATAGCTAACCTAACCCTATACAATGTGATTGTATTTTTTATCCATACCTAAATATAATGCCCTCTATTGACTTTTTGAAAATATTTTTGGAAAAAAATTGCACATTATTTTCGAAAACATATGGTAAGTACGGCATTCGAGAAAGGAAAAGACAGGCCTCTGTAATTTATACAAAGAAAAAACGGCATTTTGCCATTGAAATAAATATGAACAAACTGTAAACATGATAGAATTCAGTTTTGTACCTGATTGGGCTATATTTTACGAAAAAAAGCAGCTAAATAGCACATTTACCCGTATTATCTGTCTGACATGTAGCCTCCAGTAAATATTTATTGTGAAAATGTAACTAAATGAATAGTGCTAAGAAATATGCTGCACCTGAATGCAGTTGACATGCTTGTACCTTTGTAAGTATTGATGAATCGTTCCATAAACCACAGAAAGACAGAATATAGGATGCTGCATCGCCAGTAGCCTGCATCCTTTCCTTCCGTGAAAATAATTTCTAGATCATTACACTGGCAATATCACCAAATTTCAATGAGTAATTTCTTTACTCCAGAGTTGATTATCTATTAGCCTTTGCTGAATAAAAACTACAGTGAGACTGAGAGAAAAATTATTAACTATATTTATGATAAAGACACATGATTGCTTGCCAGATTCAATCCAAGGCATCATAAGATTGTTTGAGCAGACAAATAACAGTAACCCTAAACAAAAAATACATGAACTAAGCAGACATTCAGTATTGGATTCATTTTAGTATCAATAAAGGCTACCCAGTTAATGGCTTTATGACAACTGAAATCTATCCATCCATTTTCTGAGCTGCTTATCCTCACAGAGGTCGCGGGAGTGCTGGAGCCTATCCCAGCTCTCAACGGGCAGGAGACAGGGTACACCCTTAACAGGTTTCCAGCCAATTGCAGGGCACATGGAGACAGAAAACAGTTGCACTCACCATCACAACAAGGGGCAGTTTCGAGTGTCCAATTAATGTTGCATGTTTTTGGGATGTGGTTAGGAAACTGAGTGCCCGGAGAAAACCCACACAGGCACAGGAGAACATGCAAACTCCACACAGGTGGTGCCGGGATTGAACCCTGGACCTCAGAACTGTGAGGCCGACAATTTACAGGTGCTCCACTGTGCCACCAATTGATATCTAAATAAAATAATAATAATTTCCAGGTACTCAGTTTTTCTTGCTGTCCATTACTTCACTTTATGACTTACTGTGTTGAAATTCTCACTCTATGTCAAAGTTACATAAAAGAGAGATAGAAATTATTAATATATTTAAATGCACGAAACCAGATAACACTTTATCACTTTAAATATTTTAAATTCTATAACTTTGATGAATTAACACTGCATGAATAATGTCAAATACACAAATATATAGTTTGTCACAGGATTCAAAAGCTGTTTGAAATCATGTTTTAATCTAAAAGGTGGAATTTGAGATAAACAAATACACAACATAAATTGGATGATGAGAATGACCTGGTGATGTGTTGTTCACTTATACTCTTAAGTCCTAGAAATATATTTGAATGAGGCATCAATGAAAATGAAAATTTAAACACAAAATTAAAAATAATGAAATTTAGCAGGCGGAACGGTGTAAAATGTTGGCCTCACAGTTATGAGGTCCAGGGTTTGATCCCGGCCCTGCTTGTGTGGTGTTTGCTTGCTCTCCCCATGCCTTCGTGGTTTTTCTCTGGGCACTCAGGTTTCCTCCCACATCCCCAAAACATGGAACATTAATTGGACACTCTAAATTGCCCCTTAGTGTGATTGTGAGTGCAACTTTTTGTCTTTATGTGCCCTGAGATTGGCTGTCAACCAGTTCAGGGCGTACCCCGCCTCCTGCCCGTTAACAGCTGGGATCGGCTACAGCACTCCTGCAACCCTTGTGAGGATAAGCGGCAGAGAAAATAGCTGGATGGATTAAATTTAGCAAGGTAGCTTGAGTGTTGGGACAACGTAAAGTTTGTTTTGTTAAAACAAAAAACTAATTGAATTTATTTTGCCACAGTATCTTCTTTTCCTTTTGGCTTGTCATGTTAGGGGTCACCACAGCGTGTCATCTTTTTCCATTTAAGCCTATCTAAGTGCATCTTACTCTCTAACACCCACTGTCCACATGTCTTCACTCACAACATCCTTCAACCTTCTCTTTGGTCTTCCTCTCGCTCTTTTGCCTGGCAGCGCCATCCTCAGCACCCTTCTACCAATATACTCACTCTCTCGCCTCTGGACATGTCCAAACCATCGAAGTCTGCCCTCTCAAACCTTGTCTCCAAAACATCCAATTTTGGCTGTGCCTCTAATTAGCTCATTTTTAATCCTATCCAACCTGCTCACTCCGAGCAAGAACCTCAACATCTTCATTTCTGCCACCTCCAGTTCTGCTTCCTGTTGTTTCTTCAGTGCCACCGTCTCTCATCAGTACATCACAGCCGGCCTCACCACTGTTTTATAAACTTTGCCACAGTAATATTTAATATTGGTATAAGGTGTAGATTCTCATTTTCAATTAAGTTTATCCTTTGTCGTATTACCAAAATGACTGCTGGACTAGAAGATAATCAAATAAATCTTGATACCTACCTACCAACGTAACAAAAAATATATTAGCCCTAAATACAACACAAATCTCTATATTGACAGTCAAAAAAGCCAACAGTCTATGTTCAAAGTAAAAGAAATATGGTTCTTTAAATGCAGAAATTAAATTCCAAATATTTTCCAGAATTTGTGACAGATTTGAACAGATCCTTCACAAGACCAACTATTAACATCTATCTTTTTTTTTTTAATGATGCAGCAGGTAACGGGAAAAGACAACAAAGTGGGCGACATATTAACAGATGCGTACTGTTGTCACACTGTTCTACAGCTATATATATATATACCCGCGTCGGAGGTCCGTGGAAAAAAAACAACACTACAACAGCACACTACGGAGCCTATTAACCGATACACAGATATTAATAAAGTTGGTCAAATAAGACCACATTGAATTGATCCTACATCATTTCAAAACACCAACACCAACAATAATTTTCATTTAGGTGCACTATTTACATTTTACACGTAGATATAATCTGTGTTTTGAAGGTAGAGTTTGCACAACACGTGGCTAACATTAGCAGCCATGCAACATAGTTTAAAAATACCTTAATACTTGGCAATCGTGATGTATTGTTGGGGGTTACGCATTGCGGGACTGCCGTAAAAGGAGGCCGGCTTACCAGACGCGCCTTCATATGCATGCACTCGAAGTATTGGCCACACCTGAATCAAGCAACGAGGTGGGTGAACGTCTAACGTCTTTTTTTTTAAACGCGCGTGATTTTTCGTGCTCAATTGTGGAGATTTGCGAGCACGGAAGCGTGCGAACGCACGGTCGTGCTCGTCAAATGTGAGTTACTAAAAATGGTACATTTAATAACACAACACTCAAGTTATTGTGCTGGGTTAGCAAAAAATGGGGAAGATGAGGGAAACAAAGTTCACTTACTTTCAAGAGGAGTAGACGAGTCTTCAAATCAACCAAATTACCAACTACTCATTGTCAAAACATTGTCTCTGGGCTTCTTGTGTTTACCCACTGATCTAAAAAAAAAAAAAAAAAAACTGGACTGGATAGCACATACACATCGAGAGGTATGTCGATTGAAGCCAGTCGGGCGCCATCTTTGTACTCCCACAACGTGTGGAGGACAGGGTTTTCAGGTTGGATTTGGGTGGGGTTTTTCTCCAAGTTTGGCATGTAGAATTAAAACTGGTCGTGTGAGCTTGGCATTTTTTCAATTCTGGGAACATGAAGGATAGGAGTCCATTTCTCCTGCTGGATCCCAAAAAGGATAAACATGCACACGTAGTCATCACCTCTCGGGCGCCGCGGAGGAAGCTTTTGCTAGGGCAGTACTGTAACTACATAATCAAAAAAATATTCTCGTTTAAAACGGGGGGAAAAAAAGAAAAAATATCACAAACACAACACTAAAATACAGTACATATGCAAGTCAGTCAAAAGCGTGGACGAGACAATGTGTACAACAAGGAAATGGGTGGGACAAGGAAAATTTATGTGAGAGCCTTCGATGATACACGACCAGTATGCTCACAGGATGAAGTCACTCATGCTCTCATTGATCGATGTTGTGCCGGGAACTAATCAATTTTTGTTTCGTCATTGGTCAAGATTTTGTGATGGGAATGTCGCCTTGTATCAATGCACCTCATGTAATGTTGTACATACTGAAAGCCATTTGGCTTTTTGTGGAGAGGGGTAGGGTAGGGTGAAAAAAAAAAAAAACATGATGCACTGAAGCCACAATAGGTGAAGCACAAAGTAGAGAGAGATAACTGTAATGCACTGCAGTGTGAATGTAGCACATTCATTTAAGATGTTGGTACTCACAGTTTTCCCATCAGTTCCATGTAGAACAAGCCCATTTTTTGTCACCAAGCTCGGGATGGATGCGCCTTCAATGTCCAATGGTTGGCCAGGTGGCACTGACCCTTGCAACATTTTTGATCCATATAGGGTAACCAACTGGGGAGGCAAAAGTTTAACAAATTGTGTATATGTTCATTTGATATCCAAGAATCAAAACAAGCACTGATTTATTTGTACTTATTTACTTTGCAAAATAATACCTAATACCATAATACAAATGTTTTTATGCTGAGCTCAAATATTTAAATTAAAAAGAAAGAATGTGGTCCCCTCCTCGAGCCGTCACCTTATCGTGGTGGAGGGGGTTTGTGTTTCCCGATGATCCAGGGAGCTAAGTTGTCTGGGGCTTCATGCACATGGTAGGGCCAGCTTTGGCAAAAAGGTCCTAGATATGGGACCAGACAAAGTATAACTCCAAATCCCCTATGACAAGTACAAATATTGGATCTCGGGTTCCCTTACCCGGACGTGGGTCACCAGGGGCCCCTCTAGAGACAGGCCTGGAGATGGGATTGCAGTGCAAAAATCATGACTAGAGGGCTTCTCCACCTCATCACAGTCATCCCACATTTTTTGCAGTTAATGAGGACCAGAAACCCCCACAAAATATGAAAAACCGTGAAGTAGGACTCCCCCCTAACCAGAATGATTAAAAGACAAACAGTATTGATACTGGACATGGAGGTGGGGCTCAAAGGCGAGCGCCTGGGGGCCGGGGGCCTGCACCCATGGGGCTCAGCCAAGAAGAGCCCGAAATGGTAACATGGGTCCCCCTTCCCATGGCCTCACCACCTGTGAGAGGGGCCATACGTGTCGGGTGCAATGTGAGCTGGGCGATGGCCAAAGGGGGGACCTTGGAGAGCCGATCCTCGGCTTCCGAAACTAGCTCTAGAGACATGGAATGTCACCTCTTGGGCAGGGAAGGAACCAGAGTTGGTGTGTGAGGTTGAAAAGTTCCGATTAGATATAGTCGGACTCACCTCTACACACCACTTGGGCTCTAGTACTACTCCTTTTGAGAGGGGACAGACTCTGTTCCACTCTGGAATTGCCCACGGTGAGGGGCACCGAGCAGGTGTGGTTATACTTCTTAGTTCCTCGGCTGGGGCCTGTACGTCGGTGTTTACCCCGGTGGATGAGAGGGTCGCCTCCCTCCGCCTACAGGTTGGGGGACAAGTCTTGACTGTTGTTTGTGACTATGCACCAAACACCAGTTCAGAGTACCTAGCCTTACTGGAGTCTTTACAGTGAGTGCTAGAGAACCCCTTCTGGGGACGCCATCATTCGTGATCGGGAAGAACAGCCACCGCCGATTCGAACCAGAGTGGTGTTCTGTTATTGGACTTTGCTCACTACGGATTGTCAATAACACCATGTTCAGGCATAAGGGTGTCCACATGTGCACTTGACACCAGGACATCCTGGGTTACAGTTCGATGATCGACTTTGTAGTCATGTCATCGGACTTGCAACCGCGCATCCTGGACACTCGGGTGAAGAGGGGGGCGGAGCTGTCAGCTGATCTTGACTTGGTGGTGAGTTGGCTCCGATGGTGGGGGAAGATGCCGGTCCAACATAGCAGGTCCAAAATGTATTGTGAGGGTCTGCTGGGTACGGCTGGCAGATTCCCCTATCAGAAGGAAGTTCCAGGGGAAGCGGGGGACATTGAGTCTGAGTCGACAATGTTCCTCGCCTCCATTGCCAAGGCGGCCGAGCGGAGCTGTGGTCAGTGCCTGTCGTGGCGGCAACCCCCAAACACGTTCGTGGACAAAAACAGTGAGGGATGTTGTCAAGCTGAAGAAGGAGTCCTTTTGGTCATTTTTGGCCGGTAGGACTTCCGAGGCAGCTCATGGGCACTGGCTGGCCAAGTGGAATGCAGCTTCGGTAGTCACTGAGGCAAAAACCCGGGCGTGGGAGGAGTTCAGTGAGGCCATGGAGAAGGACTTCATGACAGCTTTGAGGAAACTCTAGTCCACCTTCCGGCGTCTCGGGAGGGGAAAGCAGTGCACCGTCAACACTGTGTATAGTGGGGATGGGGCACTGCTGACTTAAACTTGGGATTTTTTGAGTCGGTGGGGAGAATACTTCAAAGACCTCCTCAATTCCACCAACACGCCTTCCCATGAGGAACTTGAGTCTGGGTTCGCCGACACAGGCCCTCTATCCCTGGGGTTGAGGTCACTGAGGTGGTTAAAAAGCTCCTTGGTACCAGGTATAGGGGAGTGACACTGCTCAGCCTCTCTGTTCAGGGGTGCTATAGAGGAGCGTTGGTCACCAAGTTGAATCCCAGATTCAGGAGGAGTTATGTGGTTTTCGTCCTGGCCGTGGAACAGTGGACCGTCTCTATACCCTCGTCAGGATCCTCGAGTGTGCATGGGAGTTCGCCCAACCGTCGACATGTGTTTTGTGGACTTGGAGAAGGCATTTGACCGTGTCCTTCAGGGAGTCCTTGGGGGGTTCGTCAGGCAGGAATATCGCGTACCGAACCCCCTGATACGGGCTGTGCGGTCCTTGTACGACCAGAATTTGGTCTGCATTGCCGGAAATAAGTCGGACTTGTTTCTGGTGAGAGTTGGACTCCGCCAAGGCCGCCCTTTGTCACCGATTTTGTTCATAACTTTTATGAACGGAATCCCAGAGGCATAGAGTGTGTCCGGTCTGGTGGCATCCGCATCGCATCGCTGCTCTTTGCATATGATGTGGTTCTGTTGGCTTCATTAAGCAGTAATCTCCAAATGTCATTGGAGCGGTTCGCAGCAGAGTGTGAAACGGCTGGGATGAGGATCAGCCCCACCAAATCTGAGACCATGGTCCTCAGTCGGAAAAGGGTGGCATGCCCTTTATGGGTTGGGGATGAGATCCTGCCCCAAGTATCTTGGGGTCTTCTTAAGTAATGGGGTATGGAAAGAATGGAGCGTGAGATTGACAGGTGGGTTGGTTCAGCATCAGCAGTGATGCGGACTTTGTATCGGTCCGTCCAGTGGTGAAGAGGGTGCTAAATCGAAAGGTTAATCCCTCAATTTACCAGTCGATTTACTTTCCTACCCTTACTTATGGACACGAGATGTGGGTTGTGACCAAAAGAACAAGAGCCCAGATACAAGCGGCCAAAATGAGTTTCCTCCGCAGGGTGTCTGGGTTCTCCCTTAAAGATAGGGTGAGAAGCCCGGTCATCCAGGAGGGGTTCAGTGTTGTCTGGATTGAGAGGAGCCAGACAAGTTGGCTGGGGCATCTGATCCAGAAGCCTCCTGGACACCTCTCTGGTGATGTGTTCTGGGCATGTCCCACCAGAAAGAACCCCAAGGGACAACCCAGGACACACTGGAGAGACGTCACTCGGCTGGCCTGGGAACGCATCAGGATCCCTACAGAAGAGCTGGAAGAAGTGGCTGGGGAAAGGGAAGTCTGGGTTTCCCTGCTGAAGCTGACTCGGAAAATCAATACTAAATCACTGTTTCTGAGTTAGATAAGATGTATCTGTCCATGTGCATGTGGTAGTGGTGACTTGATTACGTTATGAGATAAACCATCAGATTAGATCACGCTGCGTCCATTTCGAGGTTCCATAAATACAGCATGAAGATTTGAGGATGGATGACCTGTGATAATAAAACAGTTAACCTAACCTTCCTATGGCCGCTTCAGCTCTGAGGCCTACCTTGTCAAAGGTGCATTAAAACTGTCAGGAAATGATGCACACCCAAATTCATTTGTGAAGTGGGAGACCTAGTCAATTAAAACCATACCCCCACCCCAGTCTGGTGGCTGTCCAGGCCAACCAAAGCAAGAAACTTGACTGAGGAGGTCGGGAGGTCAGCTAGGACGCCAAGCACCAACGTCCCTATGGGACGACTCAGTTCATGAGAAGGGTCCCAATGGCAAAGCAGGAACCAAACAGGAGCAGGTTGCAGACGAAACACCACTGAGGCGCGGTTGAGAGGCGGTGGCTTCTGCTGCTGGTCGAGCACTGCCGAGGCCTGGTATAGAGGCAGCGGATGCTGCTGGTCAAGCACCGCCAAAGCATGGTCGAGAGAGGGCAGCTCCTGCTGCTGGTCGAACACCACTGAGGGATGGTTGAGAGGCGGCGGATGCTGTTTCTGTTGGTCAAGCGTCGCTGAGGCATGGTCAAGAGGTGGCTGTGGCATGAGCACTACCGATCATGGGTGTGAGGTGGCTTGGGGGTGAGCGCCGCCAAGGCATGGGTGAAAGGAGGCTGGGGAATGAGCGCCACCGCTACATGGGGAAGAGACGGCTGAACTCCACCACGACATGAGCAGAGGCAGACATGGGTCCCGCACCACCATGACATGGGCACATGGCAGCTGGGCGTCCGGGACTACTGCGACACAAGCCAGAGGTGGCTGTGGGTCAATAGGTGCCTACTCAGCCAGCTGCAATCGAGGCTTGATAGGTGTCTATACGAGAGTGACAGAGTGCACATGGACTCGTGAAGGTGAAACGGGAAATGTGTGATATAGAACGAGTTGACTCACTGGCAGATATTACGTGGCTTAGGAGTTAAGCGGGAGGTATAAAGCTTAACTCTAGTCGAACGCTGTGGGTTGGGCGCAGATGAGACCTGAGTACGCGTTGGACAGCATGTGCCGGGTGCCGCCGGAACAACAGGACATGGTGGACTTTGTGGGTCGGGTGCCAATGAAACATAAGCCCATAGTGGATGAAACCTGCTAGGCGCTGCCGGAACAAGAGTCTGTGGTGACCGTTGCAGGTCGGGCACCAATAAGACATGAGCACGTAGTGGTTGACTTGCACTGGGCGTCACTAGAACAACAGAGCATGTACCGAATGGTGCAGACTGGCTGCCGCAGCTGAACCAAGAGGGAGGGAGTGGCTGCAGACCGAAAGCCGCCTAAACAGAGGTGAGAGGTGCCGGTTGTACATTGCGTTCCTCTGCCGGAGAGCGTGGTGGCGGGCTGGACGTTGAAGCATGAGCAGGAGACGGCAATGGGTGAACACCGCCGGTGGACCACATGGGCGAAGGTATGTCGCCGAAGACCTTGCGCCGACAAAACAGCAGATGGAGGTGAACCCCACAGACCAGGAGTTACCAGACCAAAAACAAGAGGTGGTGGTCGATTAATCCCATCTCCTGAGCTTGGTACACGATAAGCGGAACCAGCGAGGACAAATGATTCATCGTGCAATTCCACCGCTCCAATTGGTCCTTGAAACGGAGTCGGAAAATAGCAAATTCTTCGACCACTTGAAGAGCAGCAAATTCTTCATCCCGCCGAGCTTGAAGTTCAAGGTTTATCAGGTCTGAGTCAGCTTAGTCCAATGCAGCCCTATGGGGGCACAAACCAGTGCATCTGTAGGCCGGTCCCAAGCCCGGATAAATGCAGAGGGTTGCGTCAGGAAGGGCATCCGGCGTAAAAACTGTGCCAAACAAATATGAGCGTTCATCTAAAGAATCCCATACCGGATCGGTCGTGGCCCGGGTTAACAACGCCCGCCCCCGGCACTGCTAACCTACAGGGCGTCGGTGGAATTCAGCTACTGTGGGTGAACACAAAGAAGAGGAGGAAACCGGATCCAGCGTCAGAAGAAAAAGAGGAATGCACAGAGCCTACAACTGAGTGTAGGGACTTTGAATGTTGGGACTATGACAGGAAAAGCACAGGAGTTGGTTGACATGATGATTAGGAGAAAGGTTGATATTCTGTGCATCCAAGAGAGCAGGTGGAAAGGTAGTAAGGCTAGAATTTGGGAGCAGGGTTTAAATTATTCTACCACCGATTAGATGGGAAGAGAAATGGAGTAGGGGTTATTTTAAAGGAAGAGCTGGCTAAGAATGTCTTGGAGGTAAAAAGAGTTCAGATCGAGTGATGAGACTAAAATTTGAAATGAGGGTGTTATGTATAATGTGGTTAGCGGCTATGCACCACAGGTAGGATGTGACCTAGAGTTGAAAGAGAAATTCTGGAAGGAACTAGATGAAGTAGTTCTGAGCATCCCAGACAGCGAGAGAGTTGTGATTGGTGCAGATTGTAATGGACATATTGGTAAAGGAAACAGGGGCGATGAAGAAGTGATGGGTAAGTACGGCATCCAGGAAAGGAACTTTGAAGGGCAGATGGTGGTGGACTTTGCAAAAAGGATGGAGATGGCTGTAGTGAACACTTATTTCCAGAAGAGGGAGGAACATATAGACCTACAAGAGCGGAGGTAGAACCACGCAGGTAGATTATATTTTGTGCAGACGATGTAATCTGAAGGAGGTTACTGACTGTAAGTAGTGGTAGGGGAGAGTGTAGCTACAGCATAGGATGGTAGTATGTAGGATGATTCTGGTGGTGGGTAGGAAGATTAAGAAGACAAAGGTAGAGCAGAGAACCATGTGGTGGAAGCTGAGAAAGGAAGAATGTCGTGCGGTCCTTCCGGAAAGAGGTTGAGACAGGCTCTCGATGGACAACCGAAGCTCCCGGAAGACTGGACGACGACAGCCAAGGTGATCAGAGAGACAGGCAGGAGAGTACTTGGTGTGTCATCTGGTAGGAAAGGGGAGAAGGAGACTTGGTGGTGGAACCCCAAAATACAGGGAGTCATACAAGGAAAGAGATTAGCGAAGAAGAAGTGGGATACTGAGAGGACTGAGGAGAGGCGAAAGGAGTACATCGAGATGCGACGTAGGGCAAAGGTAGAGGTGGCAAAGGCTAAACAAGAGGCATATGAAGACATGTACACCAGGTTGGACACGAAAGAAGGAGAAAAGGATCTCTACAGGTTGGCCAGACAGAGGGATAGAGATGGGAAGGATGTGCAGCAGGTAAGGGTGATTAAGGATAGAGATGGAAATGTGTTGACTGGTGCCGGTAGTGTACTAAATAGATGGAAAGAATACTTTGAGAAGTTGATGAATGAAGAAAATGAGAGAGAAGGAAGAGTTGAAGAGGCAAGAGTGAAGGACCAGGAAGTGGAAATGATTACTAAGGGGGAAGTCAGAAAGGCACTACAAAGGATGAAAAATGGAAAGGCAGTTGGTCCTGATGACATACCGGTAGAGGTATGGAAGCAATTGGAGAGATGGCTGTGGAGTTTTTGACCAACTTATTCAACAGAATACTAGCGGGCGAAAAGATGCTGAAGAATGGAGGAAAAGTGTTCTAGTTCCCATTTTTAAGAACAAAGGGGATGTTCAGAGGTGTGGGAACTATAGAGGATAAAGTTGATGAGCCACACAATGAAGTTATGGGAAAGAGTAGTGGAGGCTAGACTCAGGACAGAAGTAAGTATCTGCGAGCAACAGTATGGTTTCATGCCTAGAAAGAGTACCACAGATGCATTATTTGCCTTGAGGATGCTCGTGGAAAAGTACAGAGAAGGTCAGAAGGAGCTACATTGTGTCTTTGTGGATCTAGAGAAAGCCTATGACAGAGTACCAAGAGAGGAACTGTGGTACTGCATGCGTAAGTCTGGTGTGGCAGAGAAGTATGTTAAAATAGTACAGGACATGTATGATGGCAGCAGAACAATGGTGAGGTGTGCCTTAGGTGTGACAGAGGAATTTAAGGTGGAGGTGGGACTGCATCAGGGATCAGCTCTGAGCCCCTTCCTGTTTGCAGTGGTAATGGATAGGCTGACAGATGAGGTTAGACTGGAATCCCCTTGGACCATGATGTTCGCAGATGATATTGTCATATGCAGTGAAAGCAGGGAGCACGCAGAGGAACAATTGGAAAGATGGAGACATGCACTGGAAAGGAGAGGAATGAAGATTAGCCGAAGTAAAACAGATATATGTGCGTGAATGAGAAAAGTAGAGGGGGAAGAATGAGGCTACAGGGAAAGAGAGAGCGAGGGTGGACGACTTCAAATACTTGGGGTCAACAATACAGAGCAATGGAGAGTGTGGTCAGGAAGTGAAGAAACGGGTCCAAGCAGGTTGGAACAGCTGGCGAAAGGTGTCTGGTGTGTTATGTGACAGAAGAGTGTCTGCTAGGATGAAGGGCAAAGTTTACAAAACAGTGGTGAGGCCGGCCATGATGTACGGATTAGAGACGGTGGCACTGAAAAACAACAGGAAGCTGAACTGGAGGTGGCAGAAATGAAGATGTTGAGGTTCTCGCTCGGAGTGACCAGGTTGGATAGGATTAGAAATGAGCTCATTAGAGGGACAGCCAAAGCTGGATGTTTTGGAGACAAGATTCGAGAGAGCAGACTTCGATGGTTTGGACATGTTCAGAGGCGAAGAGAGTAGTATATTGGTAGAAGGATGCTGAGGATGGAGCTCCCAGGCAAAAGGGCGAGAGGAAGACCAAAGAGAAGGTTTATGGATGTGGTGAGGGAAGACATGAGGGCAGTTGGGGTTCGAGAGGAAGATGCAGGAGATAGGCTAAGATGGCAAAAGATGACACGCTGTGGCGACCCCTAACGGGACAGCCGAAAGGAAAAGAAGAAGTCAGCTTAGTCCATGCATGGCTAGTTCATTCTGTCACGAGCAGGCGACGTGGGGTTGAACCCAAATGCAGGACTCCGACGCAGGGACATGATTTTCAAGGGTAGTTCAATTTAGGCAGAGGTCAAAGGGTAAGCAGTCCAAAAAGGCAGAATCAAGGCAAAACATTGAAACGAAGTCGATAACTATGAGACAAAAACTCGGAACATGAACAAAACGAAACTTGACTATAGTTGCGCAGCAACGCTGTAACGAGGTAAATAAACCAACAAGACGCTTGTGTACTCACACACAACGATTTAGTCTCAAACACAACGAACGGGCAACTGACAATACAACACACAAGGCTTATAGGTATGGACTAATTAGTGTTAATGAGGTGCACGTCAGGAGCTGTGCCTGAGGCAGCTGCACACAACGCAGTGGCCTGGCCTCGCCCGACAGAACATAGATGGAAAACGTTCTTTACTAATCTCAAACAAAATGAAGATTACAGTGGACACTTCAACGTAAATTATCTAACAACAATTGCACCTCCATTTTTTGTTTTTGGTCACTAAATTATGTCCCTAAACCGAAATAAAATTTTGCGCAAATCTAACAGGACATGCTCCAATACACTACATATATTATCATGATGCAAGGTGGCAGTACCTCTTTGCAAACACCTTCATGTTTCCTCACGGTCATTGATCAGTCAAGTGTCTTCAAACAGTGAGTAGTTTTACTTACTACTAATAGTTAATATTGTTGTAATGGTACTCCTGCATAATAAACAATACTACTAAAATTATCTTGATATTGTATTATGTATGATAAGTATATATTCACTTACTTTGGTTATTTTAGATTAATTAAATATGATTCCTTTATTAGTTGCTACAAAGAACAACACTTTAACAGAAAAATGTCAAGCAATTTCTTTCTGTGCTTTATTGGAGGTAAATAACAGAACTGGAATATTTACCCAAGAGAGCTTGGTATTGATTGTGTGGAGTTTATAACCAAACAAAAAATAGTCAATCCATGCATATGAGAAAATAAAAATTGCTATTGTTTTCCTTTCCTGTTTTCTCTCTCTCTCTGTGTGTGTGTGTGTGGTGTGTGTGTGTGTGTGTTTGTGTGTGTGTGTGTGTGTGTGTGTGTGTGTATATATATATATATATCATAGTTGAATTATTTTAGGTATTTGGGGGATTTATTTTATTTTAATTTCTGCCCATTTCTTTTTTGACCAGGAAAGTTTGTATTTATTATTATTTTTATTTATTATTATTGTAATTCAAATAACTACTTTTTTGTGGATAAAATATAAGTATTCTTGATATTTTGCTGGTAAAGTTGGTGCACTAACAGTAACACAAGTGTAGCTGTCACCTGATTTACTGTCTTTGTGTGCTTAAAAAAAAAAAGCTCTTTAAAAAAAGAGCAAACAGCAGTGGAGGCTAACATTACCTGCTTCTGGTCACGCACACCCATGCCATTTTTTTTTAACTCTAAAGTTCTGATTACAACTTTGGTATTTCATCAATATTAAAAAAAAAAAGAAGTATTTTTCTGAATTGTGCTTTAACTCCTTCTCCTTCTCTTTCCGCTTGTTGTAGCCCTCTATACCTCCAGACTCAACAGTAGCCTATCATTTGGAATAAACCATTTAGCATTTTAAGGGGGTTTAGGTAGCTTCAGAACATTTATGACAAATTTTAAATCTGACATCTATCTATCTTTTACTTATCCAAGACCGGGTCCCAGGGGTAGAACACTTCATCAGACAGTACATTGTGAGTTTTAACTTTCGGCTGAGCTCCTATTTAATATGACAGACCGATGCAGCATTCACCTCATTGCAAATGCTGTATTATTATGCCTGTCAACCTCCTGCTCCATTCTTCTCTCACTGGTGAACAAGAACCCAGGATACCTGAACTCCCCCAGTTGGGACAGGATCTCTTTCTCGACTCCAGGTTGAGAGACACCACTAAATTTAGATATAGTTACACCATGTTGGGATTAACAGAAAATTCAAGTCTGTGGCTTCACTGTTACTGACTGTGAATGTATGGTTTTATGAACGGGTCTTTCATTACAAAATAAATTATGTAGCCCTTGTATTGAACCATATAGGCTGAGAAGTTTCTATCTCAACTGTGTGATTTCATGTGTTTGAAAAAACTCACCTTGCCTTCAATAACCGTCCAGGCACCAGGGATTTTGTCATGGCCACGTATCCAGTTGTGGATTGCCTCTGCTGGCTGAGCCAGATTGATCTAATGGAGAGTAAAATGCTTTGAAATCAACATGCAAATGTATATAAATCCCTGAAGTACAATGCTACCTTATTCATACAGATCCAAAAACTGTAATAAATGATAATTAATGGAAACAAATGGACCTTATTGATTTCTCATTGACACAATGATGCCCAATGTGTGGTGGAGCTTATCCCAGCTGACTGGGCAAGAGCTGTGGTACACACTGAGTCAATCAAAGGGCACATATAAACAACCATTCTCGCTAAAATTCACACCTATGAGAAATTTAGACTATTCACTGAACCTACCATACATGTTTTTGGAATGTGGAAGAAACCAGAGTACCCAGATAAAATTGAAGCTTACCTCTTACTAATGTATTTAAATTGCTTAAGTGCAACGCTACCTTATTCATAAAGTCCCACAATAATCATTGGAAAGAAATTGATCATACTGATTGCTCATGAACACAATGATAAGATAAGCAAGTGTACAAATTACATAGTAGCCAATTAGGACAAGCTTCCATAATCGGGATTCGGAGTTCCAAAAAGGCAGGAAACTCTTCATAAGGAGAGAAGTTGTAAATACAGTAAATTAACATGATCATACATTAATGCAAACACGTCCTTTTGATGCATTATACTATAATAATCGTCCCCAGCGGTCCCCAAACAACGGCTCCCTGAACAGTACCAGAGAGTATTTGGATTTATTTGTCATTCATGTGTATTTGTATTTCATAATAAAGTTGAGGTTTTGCAATAAAATGTTCCTTAGTTCTGAACTATTTTCATTAACTATTAGTCAGTAACTATTTTAATGCAGCCCTATGGGGGCACAAACCAGTGTAATCTGTAGGTCGGTCCCAAGCTCAGATAAATGCAGAGGGTTGCGTCAGGAAGGGCATCCGGCGTAAAAACCTTGCCAAACAAATATGAGCGTTCATCTAAAGAATCCCATACCGGATCGGTCGTAGCCCGGGTTAACAACGCCCGCACCCGGCACTGCTAACCTGCAGGGCGTCGGTGGAAATTCAGCTACTGTGGGTCGAAGACAAAGAAGAGGAGGAAACCGGATCCAGCGTCAGAAGAAAAAGAGGAATGCACAGAGCCTACAACTGAGTAAAGGGACTTTGAATGTTGGGACTATGACAGGAAAAGCACAGGAGTTGGTTGACATGATGATTAGGAGAAAGGTTGATATTCTGTGCATCCAAGAGAGCAGGTGGAAAGGTAGTAAGGCTAGAAGTTTGGGAGCAGGGTTTAAATTATTCTACCACGGAGTAGATGGGAAGAGAAATGGAGTAGGGGTTATTTTAAAGGAAGAGCTGGCTAAGAATGTCTTGGAGGTGAAAAGAGTATCAGATCGAGTGATGAGACTAAAATTTGAAATTGAGGGTGTTATGTATAATGTGGTTAGCGGCTATGCACCACAGGTAGGATGTGACCTAGAGTTGAAAGAGAAATTCTGGAAGGAACTAGATGAAATAGTTCTGAGCATCCCAGACAGCGAGAGAGTTGTGATTGGTGCAGATTGTAATGGACATATTGGTAAAGGAAACAGGGGTAATGAAGAAGTGATGGGTAAGTACGGCATCCAGGAAAGGAACTTTGAGGGACAGATGGTGGTGGATTTGCAAAAAGGATGGAGATGGCTGTAGTGAACACTTTCCAGAAGAAGCAGGAACATATAGTGACCTACAAGAGTGGAGGTAGAAGCGCGCAGGTGGATTATATTTTGTGCAGACGATGTAATCTGAAGGAGATTACAGACTGTAAAGTAGTGGTAGGGGAGAGTGTAGCTCGACAGCATAGGATGGGGGTGTGTAGGATGACTCTGGTGGTGGGTAGGAAGATTAAGAGGACAAAGGTAGAGCAGAGAACCATGTGGTGGAAGCTGAGAAAGGAAGAATATTGTGCGGCCTTTCAGCAAGAGGTGAGACAGGCTCTCGATGGACAGCAGAAGCTCCCGGAATACTAGACTACGACAGCCAAGGTAATCAGAGAGACAGGCAGGAGAGTACTTGGTGTGTCTTTTTGTAGGAAAGGGGAGAAGGAGACTTGGTGGTCGAACCCCAAAATACAGGCAGTCATACAAGAAAAGGGATTAGGGAAGAAGAAGTGGCACAGTGAGAGGACTGAGGAGAGGCGAAAGGAGTACATCGAAATGCGACGTAGGGCAAAGGTAGAGGTGGCAAAGGCTAAACAAGAGGCATATGAAGGCATGTACACCAGGTTTGACACGAAAGAAGGAGAAAAGTATCTCTACAGGTTTGCCAGACAGAGGGATAGAGATGAGAAGGATGTGCAGCAGGTTAGGGTGATTAAGGATAGAGATGGAAATGTGTTGACTGGTGCCAGTAGTGTGTTAAAAAGATGGAAAGAATACTTTGCGAAGTTGATGAATGAAGAAAATGAGAGAGAAGGAAGGGTTGAAGAGGCAAGTGTGAAGGACCAGGAAGTGGCAATGATTACTAAGGGGGAAGTCAAAAAGGCACTACAAAGGATGAAAAATGGAAAGGCAGTTGGTCGTGATGACATTCCGGTAGAGGTATGGAAGCAATTTGGAGAGATGGCTGTGGAGATTTTGACCAACTTATTCAACAGAATACTTGCGGGCGAAAAGATGCCTGAAGAATGGAAGAAAAGTGTTCTAGTTCCCATTTTTAAGAACAAAGGGGATCTTCAGAGCTGTGGGAATTATAGAGGAATAAAGTTGATGAGCCACACAATGAAGTTATGGGAAAGAGTAGTGGAGGCTAGACTCAGGACAGAAGTAAGTATCTGCGAGCAACAGTATGGTTTCATGCCTAGAAAAAGTACCAGAGATGCATTATTTGCCTTGAGGATGCTAGTGGAAAAGCACAGAGAAGGTCAGAAGGAGCTACATTGTGTCTTTGTAGATCTAGAGAAAGCCTATGACAGAGTACCAAGAGAGGAACTGTGGTACTTCATGCGTAAGTCTGGTGTGGCAGAGAAGTATGTTAAAATAGTACAGGACATGTATGATGGCAGCAGAACAATGGTGAGGTGTGCCTTAGGTGTGACAGAAGAATTTAAGGTGGAGGTGGGACTGCATCAGGTATCAGCTCTGAGCCCCTTCCTGTTTGCTGTGGTAATGGATAGGCTGACGGATGAGGTTAGACTGGAATCCCCTTGGATCATGATGTTTATAGATAATACTGTGATATGCAGTGAAAGCAGGGAGCAGGTGGAGGAACAATTACAAAGATGGAGACATGCACTGGAAAGGAGAGGAATGAAGATTAGCCGAAGTAAAACAGAATATAAGTGCGTAAATGAGAAAGGTGGAGGGGGAAGAGCGAGGCTACAGGGAGAAAAGATAGCGAGGGTGGACGACTTCAAATATTTAGGGTCAACAATCCAGAACAATGGTGAGTGTGGTAAGGAAGTGAAGAAACGGGTCCAAGCAGGTTGGAACAGCTGGCGAAAGGTGTCTGGTGTGTTATGTGACAGAAGAGTCTCTGCGAAGATGAAGGGCAAAGTTTATAAAACAGTGGTGAGGCCGGCCATGATGTACGGATTAGAGACGGTAGCACTGAAGAAACAACAGGAAGCAGAACTGGAGGTAGCAGAAATGAAGATGCTGGGGTTCTCGCTTGGAGTGAACAGGTTGGATGGGATTACAAAAGAGCTCATTAGAGGGACAGCCAAAGTTGGACGTTTTGGAGACAAGGTTCGAGAAAGCAGACTTCGATGGTTTGGACATGTTCAGAGGCGAGAGAGTGAGTATATTGGTGGAAGGGTGCTGAGGATGGAGCTGCCAGGCAAAAGAGCGAGAGGAAGACCAAAGAGAAGGTTTATGGATGCGGTGAGGGAAGACATGAGGGCAGTTGGAGTTAGAGAGGAAGATGCAGAAGATAGGCTAAGATGGCAAAAGATGACACGCTGTGGCGACCCCTAACGGGACAAGCCGAAAGGAAAAGAAGAAGTTAGTAACTATTTCATAAATACATATAACATGACATTTGTTCCTACAAATCCACTGCCTAATTCACCAGCAACCACTGTGCTGCAAAGTATTGATGTGGGATTCTGTCATCATGAAGGTTGTGGTGTCATCCATAAACTTCATTAGAGGAAAGGGACTTAAACACAGGCAGTTCCAAGGGTTCCTGTCTGAACTGGAATCTGCACATGGCGAGCCTTGCTGTACCACGCAGAGGTCCGATGGTTGCCGGGGTAGAGTTTTGAGGCATTTTTACGAGCTGCTACTCCAAATTAACACATTTGTTCATTCACAAAACAAAACGGTGCCAGAGGTGATTGATGATCAATGGAAATGGCACCTCACATTTTTAACGGACATGACGGAAATGCTGAATAGCTTTACCTTGCAGCTTCAAGGCTGAGTGAAACGCATTTGCGACACGTATTTCCCCATAAAGGCATTTGATGTTAAACTTGAGCTGCTTTTGTGACTAGTGAAAAAGCATAGCTTCATACATCTCCCTGCTACACAAAACCTCTCTGAAGAAAACCTAGCAGCCCTGTTTCCATCTGAAAAGTGTGTGGAAGCACTGGAAATACTGAAGGCGGTGTTCCCTTTGTTGTCGGCATTAATAAAGTCCTGCCTTCTTATCAGCTTGAGTTGGCTGGGTTCCAGAACTGTGATGTTCTGAAAGACGCATTCAAGCTCAGCTATACTTGGATGGGAGACCGGCTGGGAATACCGGGTGCTGTAAACTTCTCTCCCTGGCTAAATGCAGAGGGGTTGCGTCAGGAAGGGCCTCCAGCGTAAAACTATACCAAACAAAATAAGTGTTCTTCTAAGATGACATGCTGTGGCGACCCCTAACGGGACAAGCCGAAAAGAAAAGAGTCGTCTCATTGACTTCTATGCTGCCCTTCCAAATGACACTTACTTTAACATGAGAAAATACGCAATGAAAATGTCCACATTTTCTGGCAGCACGTATATCTGCGAGCAAATCTTTTCACGCATGAAACTGCTGAAAAGCCCAATGAGATCAAGATTGACAGACAAACATCTGCATCAGTGTTTGAGACTGGAAGTGACTAAAATGGAACCTGACATTCAAATTCTCACCACCCAGATGCTGGTACACAGTTCACATCAAAGGTCAGCTCACTTTAATCACTTTAATGAGTCATTCTGGGCATATACAGTATAAATATAATCAAAATAAGATCTGCTGGGATCAAATCCATCACAACAACCATACTGTGAGTGATACTGGTTGTGCTGTGCAGTGCTGAAGCACTTGGTTCAGTTTCTCAGCCCGTTTGCTTTGTGGTTTTGTTGATGAGAGAGAGCTGCAAACAGTGATGTCTGAAAGCCTACAAGAGAATTATAAGGAAGGAACACAGTAATTTAGAGACTGTTCATGTGAGTCATTTGAATAAAAGATTCTGCTCTGACAAATGGGCTAAAATTGAACCTAAGTTTATGTTACTTTTTCTGTAAAAATCCAGAGGGTTATTTGTTCATTATTTATTTCATTCATAGTCTAATTTATTTCCTGACTTTTTTGTGTGTGATGAACCGGGGAGGGTTATTTATTTCATTAATAGTGTTATTTATTTCCTTACTTTTGTTCTGTGAAGAATCTGGAAAAGGTTATTTGTGTGGGTCTTTGGAAAACAAATTTTTACATTTAGGTAGTCCTGTAGTCACAGTTTTCCTGTTACAAAGTGATCTGACCCCCATCAGAGAAGCGAAAAGTTATGTGCTCCTCACAGGAAAACATTTGGGGACCACTGTATTATAGTATATATATATATATATATATATATATATATATATATATATATATATATATTTTTTTTTTTTTTGTCAAAAAGTCTGATAACTTCATGGAAAGAACACTTGCCTCACAGTCCGGATTTTCCGTGTTCAAATCACTGGCTTCCACTCAAATTCCGAAAAAAAAAAAACAACTGTTTTTCTGGAACATCAATTTTGACATCATTTAATTATTGTATTATGAAAGGTTGATTATGTGAAAAATGAAAACTTTATTCTGAACAAGCATCATTTGTCATTATTATCATCCATCCAGCCATTATCTGAGCCGCTTACCCTCAGAAGGCTCAGGGAGCGCTGGAGCCTATCCCAGATATCTTCGGACAGGAGGCGGGGTGCACCCTGGACCAGTTTCCAGCCAATTACAGTCATTATCATCAAAAGTTTGCAAAATTTAAGCCATTTTATTTATTGTTTATATTACTATTGGAGATTTTTCCCATAATTTTTAAGAGATCAAGTTATTTTTAAGTAGCTTTCGTGCAATCTGTGTGTGTTAAAATTAAACTTGGTTACTGCTGTTCCAAAATGTAGGATTGTAGTGAGTATGTTTTTGTTTTGCCAAAAATTAAATGTGCCGTAATATTTTCGGAGCCTATAAAATATTTCTTTTTTTACAATCAATTTTTTTTGTTTATACATTTTTATGAATATCCTAGTGACACCAGTAATTGTGATCATTAGTCCATTTTTCGTACTGCTTATCCTCACAAGGATCACGGGTGTGCTGGACCTTATCCCAGCTGACTGGGAAAAGGGTGGGGTGGGGTACACACCCAACTGGTCGCCAGCCAATTGCAGGGGACATATAAACATACAACCATTTGCACTCACATTCATACAAATGGGCAATTTAGAGTATGAACCTACTATGCACATTTTTGAAATGGGTCACATAAAACCCCCAAATAAATGGAGAACATACAAACTTCGCACAGGCAGAGCCGTCTTTGAACTTGCATCCTTAGAACTGTGAGGCAGGGATCCTAACCAGTCATCCACCACCCAAAATTGTGATAATTGGATTTTATTATGGGCGCCACAGTGTCGCAACAGTGAAGCGTTGGCCTCACAGTTCTGAGGACCCGGGTTCAATCCCAGCCACCTGTGTGGAGTTTGCATGTTCTCCCCATACCTGCGTGGGTTTTCTCTAGGCACTCCAGTTTCCTCCCACATCCCAAAAACATGCAACATTAATTGGTCTAAATTGTCCCTAGGTATGATTGTAAGTGTGACTGTCTGTCTCCATGTGCCCTGTGATTGGCTGCCAACCAGTTCAGGGTGTACCTTGCCTCCTGCCCGATGACAGCTGGAATAGGCTCCAGCACTTCCGCGACCCTTGTGAAGATAACTGGGTAAGAAAATGGATGGATGAATGAATTTTGTTTTCATGAGATGAGATGCTTGCCATCTATCATGATGACAGTCCTTTTGTAAAGATTGGCTGTTGTTCAAAAACAGACTGGCATGATTCAAATTGATTAATCAGTTTCTGAATGTTTACTTAAGTATTTTGAACTACAGTGAAGAAAACAGCTGATAGACAGGTGTTGAAATACTTATTTGCAGCTTGAATCACACAAATAAATCGTTAAAAAATTCATACATTGTGATTTATGGATTTTTCTTTTTCGATTATCTCTCTCACAGTGGACATGCACCTACAATGAAAATTTTAGACCCCTCCATGATTTCTAAGTGGGAGAACTTGCACTGTAGCAGGGTGTTCAAATACTTATTTTCTTCACTGCACATTGTATCTTTGTAGACCTAGAGAAAGCCTATGACAGAGCACCAAGAGAGGAACTTTGGTATTGCATGCGGAAGTCTGGTGTGGCAGAGAAATATGTTTGAAGTACAGGACATGTATGAGGGCAGCAGAACAGTGGTGAGATGTGGCATAGGTGTGTCAGAAGAATTCTTTCCTGACCACACGCACCCACATACCACAGTCCAACACACACACATGGCACAGGAGAGGTTCGAAGAGGTTTTAAGTTCACTCACCTGGACCATTGCCACATGATGATCGTAAACAGTCCTTTTAAAAGAGAATGTGCACGCATCCTATTCCACAAAAGACCTGTTACATCCATGTTAAAAACTTGCTCCCCACCATCCCTCAGTGATGAGGTTGGAATTTTTGTTTTTTTTTGGGTGGGGGGCCATCACAATGCAGGGTCCAACGAAGAGCAAATTGCCCTTTCCGGAGCCCTGGAAGACATCCCGGTGGGTACCACATTGCTCGTGCCATTGCTGCACAAAGTCCTTCCTCCCGCTGGATCCCAAAAAGGATACAAGTGCCCGCGGATTAACCACTTCTTGGGCGCTGCGGAGGCAGCTTTCGCTGGGGTAAACCCTAACCCTAACGCTGAAGTGGTATTGTAACTACATAAAATGGTATCGCTTAAAAAAGTTGTCACAAACACAACACGAATATACGGTACATATGCTAGACAGTCAACAATGTGGATGAGACTACACCCAAAAGAATAAATGGGTGGGACAGGGGAAGTTGCTGGGAGAGGCTTCGATGATGAACCAATTACCTCACAGGATAAAGTCACTTCTGCTCTCATTGGGTGATGTCGCACCATGAACCAATCACGCGTCTTGTATCAAGGTGTCTTTCCGCAATATGACAATCTGGGTATATTTTTCTTTTTTTTTTCATTATTATAAAGAAAACCCTGTGAACCACTGAATCCGCAAAAAGGGAAGTGCGAAGTAACGGGGGAACCCTGTATCGCATTTCTACATGTATTATTTTATCATAGATTTTACCTCTTTCAGGACCAGGACTGACGTAACACCCACAATAAACCAGGGATTACTGTATTTCAGTTATTTCTCATGGGTAACATCACCTCAAAATATATATAACCTTTGTGAAACCTTCAGGAAAGGATTGTGTCCACAGTTTGCATTACAGATTGACAAGGTGCTATGAAATATCTCACCTTTGCATTGGATTTCTTCTGAATGCCTTCATAACTTGCACCCTCCTCTGGCTGTGGAATTCGTGGGGCCTTCCCATCAGCAACAAGCTGTACTGACTCAACCTAAATTAGAAAACAGACAAAATTTATCTTTTTTTTTCAACCCATTTTATACTGTACAGTTACAGGTGGGGTGTAGTCAATTACAATTAACTTGGGTCCACCCTTGACAGCACACTGGTGAGTGACACAAAGAGAAAAGCACACTCACAATACACTTCCAAACACTTTCACTGTTCATTATACTTGTACATGGGTGGCACAGTGGGTCACCTGGAAAGCATTGGCCTCACAGTTCTGAGGTCCCGGGTTCAATCCTGGACCCACCTGTGTGGAGTTTGCATGTTCTCCCCCGTACCTGGATGGGTTTACTCAGGGCACTCTAGTTTCCTCCCACATCTCAAAAACATACAACATTAATTGGACACTCTAAATTGCCCCTACGTGTGATTGTGAGTGCAGCTGTTTGTCTCGATGTACCCTGCGAAGGGCTATCAACCGGTTCAGGGTGTACCCTGCCTCCTGCCCAATGACAGCTGGGATAGGCTCAAGCACTCCCGTGACCCTTTTGAGGATAAGTGGCTAAGAAAACTGTCGATTCCACGACGCCCATGGTTCCACATCTCCTTAGACTTTGTGTCAAGGGGTCACACTGCAGCCCCCACAGTAGTTGACCGATATTCCAAAATGTCTTACTTTAAACTTCCCTTCCGCAAAGCAGACTCCAAATGACCAATGTGTTCAGACATGTGTCACGACCCATCGAAACGGAGGGGATGCAGAAGTCGGGAGACGCAGAGGTAATTCGGTAAATTGTTTCTTATTCCAAGGTCAGGGATCAGGCAGACAGTCAGGTGCAGCAGTGGTAGTCAGGACGTCAGGTGTGGAGAGCAGGTCAGCGGGCAGGCAGGAGTCGGTACACAGGAGATCGATCAAAGCAGGCAGGAGTATCAAAGGAGTCAGGCTTACGGGGTCGGTCGGCGAACAGGCGTAGGTCGGTACACATGGGTTGACGATCAGGGATACAGGGGTGCTGGAACGGGGCATGAGTTGCAACGACCTGGCGCCGGAGCAGTTGTTCCCATGGTCCTCCGGTTTCCCGGGGCCAATCACCCAGCATGAGGCGCATATGTGCGCCTCCCAATCAGTGCGACCGCGCGGGCGCAGCCAGGGCTCGACCGGCAGGATCTTGACAGTACTCCCCCCTCTAAGGCACGGCTCCTGGATGTGCCTAAATGAAAGAAACAAGACAAGAATTAACACATGCAGGGGCGGGTGGAACCCCCAACTCCAGTCTGTCTGGTGACCGTCCAGGCCACCAATCACGAGGCATCCGGCTGGAAAGGTCAGGAGGACGACCCGGACGCCAAGCACCTGGATCCCCACGGGGCAATTCGGGTGGGCAACCTCGGTGAGGAACCCAACGGCATAGCAGGAACCAGACCAAGACATGCAACTGCTCCGGACAAGGACCTCCCATGCCGTGGCTGCGAGACGACCAGGGATTGGTCGCCGCGAGGCTTGGCCAGAAGGCAGCCGTGGACTGGTCACCAACGAGGCTTGGCCACAAGGTGGCCAGGGAGTGGTCGCTGCTGCCGAGGCTGGGTCATGAAGCAGTTGGGAACCATCAGGGGCGAAGAGGATGACGGAGAGAAAGACCAAAGCCATGACCGCCACAATCACCATCAAAGCCATCCCGAGGCATTTCCAGTTCCGGGGTGGCCCATCAGAACTCCCCAGCTCCTGTCGCCGTTGAGACAGGGGCATGGGACGGCCGCGGACCGGTCGCTGCCGGCACTGGAACGAAGACGACTGTGGTTCCGTCGCCGTCTGCTTGACAGGAATGTGAAGATGCCACTGAGCTGTCGCCATCATCTGTTGCCGTTGAAACAGGGGCGTGGAATGACCGAGTGCCAGTCGGCGATGAAGCAGGCGCGTGTAGTAGCCGCGGGCCGCTCGCTGCCGGTACTTCTGGACAGTAACATGAGGCGGCTGGGGAACCCTTGCCGCCATCTGCTGGACAAGAACCCTCGCCGGAGTCTGCTGGACAGGAACGTGAGGCGGCGGCGGCACCATCGCCACCTCTTGGATGGGAACGTGAGACGGCGCCGCCATAACCACCTCCTGGACGGGAACATGTGGGTGTGTCAGTCGCCGTCGAAGCAGGAACAGGGGACGACCGTGGACCGGTGGGCGACAAAGCAGGAGCGTGGAGTGACTGGGGGACCGGTCGCCACCTCCTGGACACGGACGAGAAGCGGTTCCGGAGACGTCGCCACCTCCTGGACAGCAATGTGAGGCGGCGGCGGATCAGTCTCCACTGCCACGTGAGCTCTGCTGGGCAGCGGATCACTGTCCACCGCCGCGTGCGCCCGCAGTGAAACACCCAAAACCGCGACAAGGGCGTGGCGAGCTGGCGGATCCGTTACCAATGCAACGTGCGCTTGGCTTGGTAGCGGATCAGTTGCCACTGCAGCGTGAACGAGAGGAGGCAGAGAGTCAGTTAAAACCGCAATGTGGGCGTGTCTCGGGAGCGGATCAGTTGCCACTGCCACATGAGCATAAGTCAGCAACGAGTCCGTTGAAACTGCATTGTGGGCATGTCTTGGAAGCGGATCCGTTGCGACAATGACATGAGTCTTGCTTGGTAGCAGTTCCGTTATGCGATGTCAGCATAACTTGGCTGGTTCTCTAATCCTTGCCGGACCTGGGCCGTGAGGACCGCCAGTTCGGCGCTCTGCCGCTCCATCTCCACCCGCATTTCGCGGTAGAACACTTCGTGATTTAGTGGCCCCTCCTCCCTCTGGGCTGGAAGCTTCGCCACCAGCTGCGGGTCTGCCGGTTTAACCGTTGCCAGTGAGCAGTGGACAGCGTGAAAGCAGCAGGTGAAACAAACTGACTGACTGGGATGAAAATCGGGCGAAGAGATTCATAGTAAAAATAATCTGAGTCATAGTCAGGCAGCCGGTCATATAAATAACGGTCCTCCTCGCAGTCCGAAAAATCAGAGTCCAAAAGAATGTGAGATGCTGGACGGGTCGTGGTCGGGACGTATTCATAACTCGCAGGCGGAACGTGTGACACGGAAGGGGAGGACGTCATTGAGCCAACCCAGATCGGACAGGCTTGGTCCTCCGGCAGTTCGTCTACCTTGCGTCGGTCCCGGCGACGCCGGGTTTTTTCCTGCTGGGTCCTATTTTGGCCAGATTGTTCTGTCATGACCCATCAAAACGGAGGTTGGACACAAATGCAGGAGTCGGGAGACGCAGAGGTAATTCGGGAAAAACTTTTATTATTCCAAGGTCGGGGATCAGGCAGACAGTCAGGTGCAGCACCGGTAGTCAGGACGTCGGGCATAGAGAGCAGGTCAGCGGGCAGGCAGGAGTCGGTACACGGGAGATAGATCAAAGCAGGTAGGAGTATCAAAGGAGTCAGGCTTATGGGGTCGGTCGGAGAACAGATGTAGGTCGGTACACACGGGTTGATGATCAGAAGTGCTGGAACGGGGCATGAGTTGCAACGATCTGGCGCCGGACCAGTCATTCCCATGGTCCTATATACACCGGGGCCAATCAGCCAGCATGAGGCGCACGTGTGCGCCTCCCAATCAACACGATTCCTTCCCGGTTTGTGGTCGATACCTCCCTCATCAGGGACTTTCACGCCGTGCACCCTGATGCTCCTGGGCTGTCTGGGTCCGTCCGTTAGGGGGTGGGGTACTGTCATGGCCGTGCTGGTCCTTTTATGGCTGTGCTGATCCCCGATGCGGCGCACACCGGTGCCTCATGTCCGTAATTATGTCCTACGTATTTATGGCCACACGTGCGGTGTTGTCTTTGCCAGATTGTTGATCCCATGTCGCATTCCAGCAACTCCTTGTCTCTGTTGTTGCTATCTCGTGGACCGAACCCCACCTCATTCTTGACTTTCCTCTTACGCCTGCCGAATATGCTACTGCTGCCTTCGCAGACTGCTTACCCGTGTTTGGACTTTGGATCAAATAAAGATGCTTCCCAAACTGCTCCTCAGCCTCGCGAGTCGCGCATTTGGGTTCAGCTGCGAGTTCTGGCCATGACAGAAAACAACAACTGTCCATTACTTAAAGCTTGGAAAATTGAGTGTGCAGCCAAATTTGAAGAAGGAATGTACTGTTGTACTTTTTTATGAAAGCATACATCACTAAAGCATATGTCAGTAATAAACATCTATTTTGTGATGGTAAAATGGGGAGGCATTAGAGCATTGGTTTGGTAAACCAGGGGTTGTGGGTTCGTATCCAACTGGGGCCTCAACTCCCTGAGAAGGGTTGCGTCAGGAAGGGCATCCGGCGTAAAAATTCTCCCAAACAAATATGTGCGTTCATCTGAGATGACACGCTGTGGCAACCCCGAAAGGGACAAGCCGAAAGAAGGTAGGTAGAAGGTAAAATGAGATGTGGCATCCTTTGCCTTGAATGACAACATGTTTACGGATCGGTCGTGGCCTGTGTTAACAATGCCCGCCAAACACAAAGAAGAGGAGGAAACCAGATATGTGGGCTGAAGAGGAAGAAGAATGCACAGAGCCTACAACTGAGTGTAGGGACGTTGAATGTTGGGATTTTTTTCAGGAAAACCTCAGGAATTCTTTGACATGATGATTAGGAGAAAGGTTGATAGGTTGTGTATCCAAGAGAGCAGGTGTAAAGGTAGTAAGGCTATAAGTTTAGGAGCAGGGTTTAAATTATTTTACCATGGAGAAGATGGGAAGAAAAATGGAGTAGGGGTTATTTTGAAGGAAGAGCTGGCAAAGAATGTCTTGGAGGTGAAAAGAGTATCAGATCGAGTGATAATGATGAAACCTGAAATTGAGGGTCTTATGTATAATGTGGTTAGCGGCTATGCCCCACAGGTAGGATGTGACCTACATCTGAAGGAGATATTCTGGAAAGAACTCGGTGAAGGAGTTTTGAGCATCTCAGACACAGAGAGAGTTGTGGTTGGTGCAGATTACAATGGACATGTTGGTGAAGGAAAAAGGGGCAATGAAGAAGTGCTGGTTAAGTGCGGCATCCAGAATAGGAACTTTGAAGATGGTGGTGTACATTGCAAAAAGGATGGAAATAGCAGAAGTGAACTTTTTTTTCCAGAAGAGGCAAGAACATAGGGTGACCTACAAGTGTAGAAGTAGAAGCACACAGGTGGATTAATTTTATGCAGATGATGTAATCTGAAGATTACTGACTGTAACGGACAAACTGACCAATCGGGGAACAAGAGCCTTGGGGAGGGAGGTAAAAAAAAAGAACCCTACCATCATACTGGCTCAGGTCCGGAGATGCAGGCAAGAGAAAGTTCTGGAAATGCAACTGTTTGCGGTTCACCATTATAGACCAGTGCAAAGACAATTGTGCAAAGGGTGCAGTTTAACAGGAAGAATTGTGCGATAGTCTACAGTATATCTAACAACTAAATACTAATACTGATTGGACCAGTAGGGTGTGAGGATGCGTCCCAACAACAGCGCAAGGCAGAAAATGGTAATAGTAGCAATAGTAATAGTAATGAAGAATTTAATGCCTTAATTGCAAGAGGGAAAAAATGTTAGAATGCCTGCGAGTTTTGATTTGCATTGATTGGTAGCACCTACGCTACGGAAGGAGCTGGAAGAGATGGTGGCCAGGATGTGGAGGGTCCGAAAGGAGCCTGCCCACTCTGGACCTAGTTTGAGTGGTGTCCAAGTCTTCAAGAGTGGGTGGTGTGGTGCTTGTAATCCATTCAGAGTTTTTGATTGTGTGTTTCACTCTGAGTTTATCCTTTTTTTGTGGCAACCCCAAACCAGACTGTGTTGGAGGTACAGAGTAGTGAGTGGATGACCACTGTGTCAAACTATCTCAGTAGCTCTTGTCTCCTCAGAAGCAGCAAGAAGTACATCCTTTGATGGACATTTTTGAGGATGAAGTTTATGTTCGTCTACAACTTCAGGTCCTGTGAGACTGTAATTCCCAAAAACCTAAAGGTTCTCGATGGTTGATACAAGACAGTTAGACAGCTGTGGTGAAAGATATCTCCTGAAGTCCACAATCATCTCTACAGCCTTTGAGTGTTCAACGCCAGGTTGTGATGACCACACCAAAGCTCCAGTTTCATGACTTGCTGTCCACACGCCGACTCGATGATGGTGTCATCTGCGAACTTCAGGAGTTTGACAGCCGGGTGCTTTGAGGTGCAGTCGTTTATGTTGAGAGAGAAGAGCAGAGGGAAGAGGACACAACCTTGGGGTGCCCATGTGCTGATAGTGCATGTGGATTATGTGATGTACCCCAGCCTCACCTGGTGTGTCCTGACCATCAGGAAGTTGTAGATCCACAGGAAGATGTCAGGCGAGACCCCTGAATTGGTGAAGGAATACTAGAAAAATGTCCAGTCCATATGGAAGGCCATCAAGGCACCCTTTGTCCGATCTGCGGGGGTGGGGGGGACGGCTCGCAGACATTCATAATTCCCCTGTGCCTGAGTACAAGGTTGGTCAGACCATTTTGCTTTCCCCCCGTGGTTAGCCTTAACCCTTTTCCAACAGAATCCCACAAACTCAGTCCACACTTCATTGATCCGTTTCCCATCACTAAGATTATCAAGCCCACATCCGTCCAACTCCAGATTCCGCAGTCTCTCAAAATTCTTCCGACCTTCCACGTGTTACTGCTCAAGCCTGTCTTCAAGTGCACTCTGCCAGATGTCAGACACTCTTACCAGCATCGCCTGTGGAACAATCACTCTCCAGACTCCACATAAGATACACAAGTCCTTGTTTCTTTTCTGACCTTTGTATCTCTTACACATTGTGGATGTTGCATGAGACTGTAGCGGTACACCCCACAAAGGAAGAACAGGACAAGATAGGACAGGAAAAGGACAAGAGAAGAAGCATGCAAGACAACGATCGTGAACTTGGCTACATAACTGGAATGTGGTGGGACTGAGTAAGTGAATTATAGGACTCGATAGAATGAGAATAGAAGTGAGGTGATACATACTGTAAACACTTTGTGTATATATACAATCAGTGAGTAGTCCCACACCCATTGAAAGAATCCCAGTGGTGTCTGCCCAAGGACACATCCAAGTGAATTCACACTATTGTGCATGCAAAAATACTGAAAGAAATGTTCAATTATTGCTGTGTCCACAACTTGGAGGCAAATGACCTCACCCAATCAATCGAGGACAAAACTGAGACCAAAGGTCCACCTGAGAGAAACATTGTGGACAGGGCATGTCCCATGCTGAAGGACGCAGGTTGGTCTGCTGGCCCCTCCGAGGCGCCCTGACAACTGGGTGGTACGCAGTGGCAAATAAATGAATCGTCTAGATTCGTCTAGGTTAATTGAAGACTTTAAATTGACTCTAGGTGTGGATGTAGGCTCCAGCACCCCTGTGACATTTTTGAGGATAAGTGACTCAGAAATGGATGGATGATGAATGACTGGTTGGAGTCACAAGCAACAAGCAGGCAACAAATGTGTAGCCTAATAAGATAGTGCTAGCACCAACGATTGTACGTAAACATGTTGTATCATGTTGTATCATGCATAAAGTTTCGGTGGATGTGAAGTAATTTAATTGAAAAAACTAATTTAATTACAGTAAGTTAGCACCCATTATTTCTGACGTCTGATGTCATGTTAGTTTGAAATGTACTAAATCATCTGGTGACTGTTGAAGATAGTTTTGTATCTTTACTTTTCACCGGATGTTGCCGATAACCCAAGTAATCGGTCCATCCATCCATTTTCTTTGTCACTTATCCTCACAAGGGTCGCAGGAGTGCTGGAGCCTATCCCAGCTGTCAACAGGCAGGAGACAGTGTACACCCTGAACTGGTTGCCGGCCAATTACACAGCATATCGAGACAAACAACCTCACTCACAATCACACTTAGGAGCAATTTAGAGTGTCCAATTAATGTTGCATGTTTTTGGGATGTGGGAGGAAACCAGAGTGCCCCGAGAAAACCCACGCAGATATGGGGAGAACATCCAAACTCCACACAGGGAGGGCTAGGATTGAACGGTCTTCACAACTGTGAGGCCAACACTTCCATCGTGCTGCCCCCAAGTAATCCAGACATGGGAAAAGTAGAACAAATAAGATCAGAAATTATGTTGTGTGGAAAACTGTGAAATGGCACACTTGCCTCTTGTACTCTTCTCATGTTTCTATTTATAAAACGGTCAAAGAATTCTGTCCTGCACACGACTGACACCATTTAACACATTTCCACAGGTGTTATAGCAGGGTTCATACTCAGTCTGACCAAAAAAATTTAAGGGCTTTTTAGGGGCATTCTTAGGGGCTGACACGAAAAATTTAGGGCCGACACGAAAAATTTAGGGCTATCGTGGGAAATCAAGAGTAAGGAAAAAAGACTCACCCAATGGTGCCATCAACCGTTCTTGGTTCATCAAATGTTCCAGTACCTCAGTACCTGTGACAGTGATCACCTGTCGCCCCTTGTGGTAGTTCTCATTGATATGACCGTTGTCAATGTCTTCAGACAACAGTCTACAGAAAAACTGATTCTAACTACAATTGCAACTATATACACAAATGTCTTCTACTGATGTCTGTTTCAGCACCCCTACTCTAGCTCCTTGAGCCTACCCAGTGCCTCCTCTATTTGTTGCTGCGGAGGTGCCAAAGTGGCTCTCTTGTCCTTTGGTCTGCCTCTGAGTGCATTGGCCTCATAAACCTCAGATTCCTCTTTTCTTCTGCCTCCTCACACAGCCTGTCAGCCTTCTCAATAAGCGTTGATATGTCAGTCTCTATTCTGGCTTTGAGGCAGTAGAGATGAAAAGTGGGCAGCGATGCCAAATGTAGCCAGGTACGAAGTCTTCCTTTCCCCACAGTGGTAGTTTTTAGCAATGTCACTGTCTGGGAACATGACTGCAAACACTTCTGAATTATTTTCACAAGATTTGCAACTGTAATGGCTGCAGATCACGTTTAAAGTCCACACGATCTCTGCCTTTAACGAGTCCGTCTTCGTGTATTGAACTACGTTCATAAAGCCCGACTTCTGGCTGGACAAAGGTAGGTGCGCATTAGGGATCGCAACCCGTTATTGTTTTTTTTAAAAACTGGAACCGTATTCGGACTTTTGAAATCGGTTAAAATTTCCAATCATTTCTTCCGGTTCCGTTGTTGAAGAACATTCAGTTAAATCAAAGAAACAATCATGGCATCAAGGAAACGCTCCAAAGTATGGGAGTAAACTTGTTTTATTGGCAGACATCAAAACACTACTCGCATAATGGGGGGAACTCTGTGAACTCGTCACTCCGGAAGAGCAACAACAAAAACCGTCTGTGCGGAACCCCGCACCCCAACTCGAGGTCCCGCGGGTGAATTATGTAAACACCACTATGGTACCGTTTTTTTGCTACAGTTGTTCGGTTAAAAAGGGTTATGAAAGTAAGCGTTTTTTTGCGATCCCTAGTGCGCATGCACTGCTAGTACCACTCCTTGAAGTTGATGCTTCACTATCTTGATATTTTCGAAACAGATTCATACCAACGAAAGATGAGAGAGTCTTCGCCAAATCAGCATGTCTCCTGTTTTTCCGATGCGACTCCAGCGCTTTGACGCCCATCTTTTTCAAGCTGGTAGCTCTGCTTGCACAGATGGCAGTAAAACACGTCCCGATCTTTTGGATCTCGACGAACCCACCTCCAAACTCCTTACTTTGAACCCAACCTTCTTGAAAAATGCACTTCCCCGTGATACAAGTTGGATCTAACGAAGACGAAGTGAAATGCCTACTCACGGAAACAAACAATGGAATATCGACAAGATGGCGACTTGTTGTCAACACGGTGACTTCCGTTGACAATTTCCGGGTGATTTGGACGCCAGACGGATCGCTATTTTTTTTAAATAAAAGATTAATTTATTTTTTAGGGAGAATTTTGGCGGTAGAGGTCCTCCCTTTGATTTTATTTTTAATTTAAAGCCTTTTTAGGGGCTTGGCCGGTTTTCGTGGATTTTAGGGACTCTTAGGGCCGCGTGCGAACCCTGTATAGTGGGTTTCTTCACATAAAAATGTACTTCCGTCAGTATCAAAAATTATTAGTCATAAAGTTACTGTTAAATGCATTGTTTTCTAACCCTCCAAACCCTTGAACTATTCTCTCTCACTCAACTCTGATCCTTGCCTGTCTCTCCATCTCAAACCAAGTGGTCGAGGCAGATGGTTACCTTCCACTAAGTCTTGGTTCTGGACAAACTTTCTTCCTTAGTTTTTACTTGCCTCTGTTGAAAATAAATAAGTACATTTCCCAAACACACCAATGGAAAATGTAGAGCCTCCAATTACCTAAACAGTAGTACGGTACCTGGATGGAACTCATGTAAATAATTATTTTATAGGGCAGGTAGCTTCAAATGACGGACCTTCGTCCTGAATCAGGATTTTGTCAACTTGACAGCAGGAACAGAATGACCATGTTGACCTTTTAATAGTTACCATTGCCTTGATGCCTTCCGGAAAGAGGAAACGGTTATAAAGTGTATCCACAGTGTCATTGGGTTCAACAATACACTCCCGCTGCAGCAGGATTGGTCCAGTATCCAGACCATCATCAGCCCAAAATACTGTGAAGCCAGCTTTCTTATCACCATGGATCAAGGACCTGAGGAAACAAAGACAAATATCCCAGATATTTTTTTCAATTCATTGATTGAAAGGTTATCTTCTCTTTTTTTATATAATTTTAATGTCCTTTGACTCCTTTATTGAATTTTAGGGTTGTTTTGATTGCAAGCATTCTTATAATATGTAAGATAGTAACAGTTTTAGTAACTTTCAGCAATGTCCCAACATTTAGCATCTTTTCCATTACACTGACTGAATTGTCTTTCCGAGGCTCTTCTACTGTTACTGATTGTTCTAAATTGGACTCTATAGCTCTGCTTTCTCTGAACATGGGGTCATGTTTATGATGGTGTCAAACTCTGATGTTTGTGGTTACTAATGGTGCCCAAACTATATTGTATAATGTATAATTTGTGCCCTTTTGACAACACCAGTAACATTTTTTGTAACTTTTTTTCCATCATCAATTACTATATTTGACATTTAAGGCCTTTTTTCCCTTACTACCCAGGCAAAGAAAAGTTGAAGGTGAAAGGTTTTTCATTTGAATATTTCATCTAATTATGAGTTTGCTAATTCATTACCTTAGTTTACTGATAGAGAATATGTTTTAGTCTTATTTATGTATGGAACCACACTTAAAAAAAACAAAACAACCAATAACGGTATTTTTTTGTCAAAAAAACACAAACTACAATCTTAATGACCATGCACAACAGTACAAAATATTATTTAGGTTGCAAATTATACTTTTTGGTGGTATGGTAAGCCTCACAGTTCTGAGGACCGGGGTTCGAATCCTGTCTCCACCTGTGTTGAGTTTGCATGTTCTCCTCCTGGCTACGTGGGTTTTCTCCGGGCACACCGGTTTCCACCCACATCCCAAAAACATTCATGAATTGGAGACTCTAAATTGCTCCCAGGTGTGATTGTGAGTGTAACTGTTGTCTGTCTCCATGTGCCCTGCGATTGGCTGGTAACCAGTCTCTGGCGTATTCTGTCTGATGACAGCTGGGATAGACTTCGGAACTCCTGCAACCTTTGTGAGGATGAGTGGCTCAGATGATGGATGGATGGATGGATATTTTATCCAAACTGGTGGGTGCTCAGTGATAACACTGTTGATGTACACATACCCGTCCATTGCCACAAACAAATGCCTTGACAAAGAAAAAAAAACTTACTGTACCAAAAATAGCATGTTCCAGACTCCATAGATTGTCATATTCTTTAAGTTAACACCACAGGCATGTGTGCTGGCTCTCCAAGAGGTCTGTGTGACAATACCTAGAACTCCAGCCATAATGGCCCCATGTCAACACATCGCTTGGAAATCTCGCTACATTCAACATGGCTACCAAATGGCAATCCATTGCCTTTGATCGGAATGTCGCCACATTCTACACATCCACAGGCCCGTCTGCTGGTTGGATCTAGTTATATTTCATCTGTGACCCAGCAACAACTGTGGCCAAAACTGGAACTTTGTCAATATTGGTTTAAGTGACAAATTGAAATTATTACCATTCTTGTGCTGTCAACTTGTCATTGTAGAGGGGTTTGCGAGTCGCAGTGGTGTGAGGAGCTGTGTTGTCCGGCGTTTTAGAACCTCTGCACCCATCAATCTACTAATAACAGTTGGAATGTTGTGTTCAGCTGTAGAAACCAGTCTCAGAGGGCCGTGGGGCAGGGTATTGGTCACCAGCCAATCGGAGGACACCAACTGGCAAACAACCAGTCGTGCTCACATTCACACTTAGGGTCAGTTTAAAGGGGTGGCCAACCAGTCATAGATGAAGAGTCATTTTTTACTGTCTTACGGCAAAGAGCCACATCATCCACATGAACATCATTCCCTCCTCACACACATACCTTTACTCACCCAGATTTATTGTAAATGTCACACACCAACATCTATCCATCCATTTAGGCACAGGAAGAACATGCAAACACCACACAGGTGGGGCCAAGATTTGAACCCTGGACCTCAGAACTGTGAGGCCAACGCTCAAGAGCTGTGCCACCTTGCCATACACCAAGATGATGACAAAAAAATGACTCCCACAGAATACCAAGAACACTGGCCGATAATTTGAAAAAATTGTGTGTTTTTTCTCACAGACAAATTAGCAGTTCAACCATCTCTTATCTTGAATGTCACAGCTCTCATCTCATGTAATACTAAAATACTCCCTTGATTGGAGGTCTGAGTGCAACTGTGAATTAGTAGCCATGCTACATCCGATATTTTCCGTTCAACAGTGTGGCGGTACATTTTAAGGTCTGATACCATTTGTTTAACATTTTGGTTTTCAAGACACAATATTTCAATGTCACCGAAGCATTTTTTAATAAATTCCCCGTCATTGTATGGCTTTTTGGCCCTGCCAATATTCCAAGGCACTTGATAAAATGCAAGCGTTAGTCTCTGGATGCTTCATTATTTTTTTTAAACTGCATCTCATTTTTCAAATTGACAAACTTGTGACTACAAAGTTCAGTCACTTTTGGAAATTCCAGGCCATCATTTGCATGGAGTGAACTCCAGTGAAAATTTGAAGCTGTGAAATCCGTCTGTCCATTATGCTCAACAAAAAAATATGAGCTCTCCCACTCTGGTAAAAACATCCCGTGTTGATCCATATACAGTATTTTTATTTAGCTTTGCATTTTCCCTGCCATTTTAAGAGCAAAATTGACAATTTTTTTTCTCCAAAGATCAGTTGGCGGAAGGTGTCTGGTGTTCTATGTGACAGAAGAGTATGAAGGGCAAAATTTATAAAACAGTGGTGAAGCTGGCCATGATGTACGGATTAGAGACAATGGCTCTGAAGAAACAACAGGAAGCAGAACTGGAGGTAGCAGAAATGAAGATGCTAACGTTCTTGCTTGGTGTGAACAGGCTGGATAGGATAAGAAATTAGCTCATTAGAGGGACAGCCAACGTTGGATGTTTTGGAGACAAGGTGAGAGAACGCAGACTTCGATGGTTTAGACATGTTCAAAGGCGAGAGAGTGAGTATATTGGTAAAAAGGTGTTGAGGATGGAGCTACCAGGCAAAAGAGCAAGAGGAAGATCGAAGAAAAGGTTAATGGATGTTGTAAGGGAGGACATGAGAACAGTGGGTGTTAAGAGAGGAAGATGCACGAGATGGGCTTAAATGGAAAATGATGACACGCTGTGGCAACACCTAACGGAACAAGCCAAAAGAAAAAGAAGAAGAAGATCACAATCCAAAAGGGAAACTTCAACCTATTTTCATTCAATGCGCATGACTGTTTTGCGAAATACCATATTAACATTTTCTGCTACGGTCATGTGATCGTGGACGAAAGACGCTGGGGAGATGGGCTGAGGTCGTTCTCCTCGGGAAAAACTCCCTTCTCTCATTGCACAGCTGAGCTGGGAGGTGGGAACAATAAAGCTTCTTTTCCTCAGTCACTGTTGCGCTCCCCACACCCCCATCACACTCCCGCTGCAAACACATGCACAGTCCCGTCTCACACACACATCAACGCACACACACACACACTGAGCTTGTCACAATACCCGTAATAGCCGAAATAAAAGACAAGCAAAGTCCACATACAGTTACCGGAATGAACTCAAGCAAAGCGAGCGCAGATGCACATTGAAAAAAACAGAACTTCAATATGCTTACATGCCTTCACAGGAGTTGGATGAAGTGACGGTGAGACAGGAGTCTGGGCTTCCCTGCTAAAGCTATTAACCCCGTGAACCGACGGTGAATGATGAATGGATGGAAACTATTTTTTCTACAAACTGTCCAGACAGTCAGTTCTGATATCCTTCAAATCGTGGTCTATTAAAACAAGGCTCCAGTGCATACACCATAGTTTTTACCATTAGATCTTGATCATGACAACATTAGAGTTTTAGCATGTGCATGCATGGTCTTACATGAATATTATTTTTACAAAAGAAGGCTGGCTTGTTCTATTTATGTTATAGCAGGAAGTAGAAAGTTAATATATTTGGACATTCAAGGCAGAATTCTATCGTTCATTGAAAAGAAAGGTCTTAAAATGTGTTTTTATGTACATTTGAGGAAACTGGAAATATTACTCTTGTGAGTCTTGTCTAGGGGTCAGCTCTGGGAGGATACAGCATCGATAATATGAGTTAAATATATACTATAGCCTACTTTTTTTTTCATTTCTTATATATATATATATATATATATCAGGAAAAAAAGGCATTCAAACAGCAATATGTTGACTTTTTTTTCGACACACCCACACACAATCTCACAGTTTTTGTAAAGTAAATCTCACTTTGCACTTAAAATTTTGATTGTGTCCTTATTACACCTTTTTATTGGTTAAAAAGGCCCAAGGAAAAAAATAACTCAAAGATCTAACCCTATATGAAAAGGGTCATCAATAACCACCCAATTGTCATGAGCAACTCCTTACCAGTTGATGGCTGAGGCTCCTCTGTGCAGGGGAAGGATGGAGGGGTGGTAAATGATGGAGCCATGCTTGGGATAATCAATGATGCTCATGGGTATGAACTGAGAGCAGAATGGCATAACATTGATCTCAGCATCCACCGCCATGTAGGCCTCGAGTACCTCCGGGATGGTTTTTCCTTTAACTCGCCACCGTGGGAACTTGAAAACTGGTGTACCATCCTTTTCTGCTGCCAAGGCTGAAAAGGCAGTGTGAGGAAGAGATTACCTTTTCAAATTGTCACAATTTTTAATTTACTTGACGCTTCTGAAAAAAACAGCACTGCACGCTTCCGTGTTTGCAAGATGTTGACCCATTTCTCATCTCCCTTTCATAGCCAAGATTGTGGAGGAATTTGTTTTTTTATTAACTCAGCAATTTCTTGAATTTAAATGGACTTTTTGACTAATTTCAATCAGGATTCAAAACTTATTACATTTCAGAATCTGCTTTAAAAAAAAAGTGCTGAATGATAAAAGACTGAATGCCGGATCAGGAAAGGTGTCAATTTTGGTCTTGTTGGATCTCAATGGAACAGTCCTTAAATGTTTCAGGTCCTTCCTGAAGGAAAGGAGCTACTTTGTCACCATTGTAAGTGCTCAATCTCAACAAATTGCAACGTACGGGGTCCCTCAAGGGTCAGTTCTTGGACCCCTCTTGTTCAGCCTGTATATGCTACCCTTGGGGCAAATTTTCCAGAATTTTAGTTTTGACTATCATAGCTATGCAGATGACACACTGTTATATGTAGCAGTGTCTACAGATGACTATAGTTCAACTGTGTTGAGCTACTGTCGAAAGCAGATAAATAACTGGATAAGGCAAAAAAAAAAATCCTTACACTAAACCACAACAAAAAAAAAAGATTTGTGTTTGTAAAAACCTGGACTCAATATCTTTAAAAAGCAAAGACCAAGTACGAAAACTTAGTGCTCTGATAGATTCCAACCTGACCTTTGACAGGGTTAAATAAATCAAATAAATTTCTGAAACTGCCTTTTACCACCTGAAGAACATATCTACAGAGAAGGTTTGCATGTGTCAAGCAGACCAGGAGAAGCTATTCCATGCTTATATCTCAAGTAGACTTGACTATTGTAATGGTCTTCTGACTGGGCTCCCCAAAAGAGCATTAAACAGCTGCAGCTCATTCAGAATGCTGCAGCTTGGGTTGTGACCAGACCAAAGGGGTCAGAGCATATAACTCCAATTCAAAAGTATTTACACTGGCTTCCAGTCAGTTTTAGAATAGATTTTAAAGTTCTGCCACTGGTCTATTATTAACTAAATGGTTTAGGTCCTAAATCCATGAAAGATATTCTAACGGAATAAAACCCAGTAAGGCTCTGAGATCGAGTGGCTCACGTCTAATAATGGAGTGCAGAGTCCAAAGCAAAGATGGTGAGGCAGCCTTGAGCTATTAAGCTACAAAAAAATTGCCAACAGAGGTGACATCAGATCTAAGTCTAAGTGTTTTCAAATCCAGATTATAAACTCTTCTTTTTTCTCTTGCATCTCGCCCACCAGGTTGAACCCCAATGTACAGGCGGCGAGCTGGGGGCCAATAAGTATACCCACACCTGCTCAATGCCTGTCACCGTGCACAACTCCAGAGTGGAAGAGAGTCCAACCCCTCTCAAGAGGACTGGTACCAGAACCCAAGCCGTGTGTGGAGGTAGGCCCAACTATAGCTAGTCTGAACTTCTCCACCTCACCCAAAGTTTGGGCTGCTTCCCTGCCAGAGAGGCGACATTCAACCTCCCTCAAGCCAGTTTCTGAAGGGATCAGATCCCAAAGGTCCCTGCCTTAAACCACTACCCAACTCACACTGGACCTGCCCCCTAAGATCCTTCCATGGATGGCCAGTCCATGGAAAGGGAGACCCATGTTACCCTTTCGGGCTATGCCTGGCTGGGGTCCTTGGGTTCAGGCCCATCCACAAGGCACTTGCCTTCGAGCCCCATCTGCAGGCCTTGCTCCAGACGGTGGTCCCTGTGAACCATGACCGGGCAAGGGAAACCTACGTCCATTTGTGTTGTTTATCGTAGGGTTCAAATATCACGATAGTTTTAGAAAAAAAATGACATTTCATTGGCTGAAAATTTGAACGAAGCAAAATTTCCTGTTCTACAAATTATTTCTAACTGACATAGAACATGCAGTTTTATTCTCACACATATCAAAAACATGAAGCAAATGGTTATTACTTACCAAGAGGGTCGGCCATGCCATCCTTGTCTGGTACAGTGAACACTCCTACCACCTTGTGACCGTGTTTCCTCAGGTTGCTGTACACCTCCTTGCCAAACAGGCTCTGGCCAATTATAGCTAGTTTGAGCTTACTCTGGAAGTGACACTGTCATGACAGGGGCCAATAAATGAGTTCCGGTCATTACATGGTCTTCAAAATGATTATGCATGTACATTTATGTTAAATAAACATGAACGTTTTAGTTTTGAGGGAGAGGTTTTTGCATACATTGTCTCTTGTCTGTTTAGATGTTTGATGTAGAGTACGGAGAGTATTCAAACCCCCTTAAAACTTGTTTATTGGAGCCATTTGCTAAAATCATTCAAGTTATTTTTTCCTCATTAATGTACACATCACCCCATATTGATGGGGGAAAAAAATTATGAGGGAAATCTGATATAATCACACACCCTTAGATATTCAGACTCTTTGCTCAATATTTCGTACAAGCACCCTTTTGAGGTAATACAGCCATGAGTCTATTTGGGGATCATGCGACACATTTTTCACACCTGAATTTGGGGCTTTTCTGGAATTGGTCCTTGCAGTTCCTGTCCAATTCTGTCAGGTTAGATGGCGAACCTCGGCGTACAGCCATTTTCTCAATTCGGTTAAACTCAGTGCTCTGGCTGGGCTATTCAAGAACAGTCACAGAGTTTTTCTGAAGTCCCTTCATTATTTTAGCTGTATGCTTTGGGTCATTGTCTTATTGGAAGGTGAACCTTCAGCCCAGTCTGAGGTCCCGAGCACTCTAGATCAGGTTTTTGTCCACGATATTCCTGTACTAGGCTGCATTCATCTTTCCTTCAGTTGCAAGTTATTGTACTGTCCCTGGATCTGAAAAAACAACAACAGTATGATCGCGCCACCACCTTGCTTTACTTTTGGGACTGATGAGCAGTGCCAGGTCTTCTCTTAAGTCCAAAAAGGTCTATTTTGGTCTTGGAGTCTGGGTCTTGGTCTTTTAAGCAAACTCCATGTGGGTTTTAATGTGTCTTGGACTGAAGAGAAGATTCCGTCAGGCCAGTCTGCCATAAAACCCCAAATGGTGGAGGGCGGCAGTGATGGTTGGCTTTCAAGCACTTTCTCCATCTCCCAACTCTGTAGCTCAATAACAGGGATCTTTAGGTTCTTCTTTACCTCTCTCACACAAAGACCCCCGATTGCTCAATTTGGGCCGATGGCCAGCTCTAGGAAGGGTTCTGTTTGTCCCAAACATCTTCCATTTAAGGATTTAAGGCCACTGTACTCTTAGGAACCTTAAGTGTATCAGCTTTATTTTTTGTAACAATGGCCAGAACTGTCCCTTGCCACAATTTTTTTCTCTGAGCTCTTCAGGTAGTTCCTTTGACCACATACTCATTTGCTCTGACATGCACTGTGAGCTCTAAGGTCTTCTACAGACAGGTCTATGGCTTTCCAATCATGTCCAATCACTATAATTAAAGACAGCTGGACTCCAATGAAGGATCGGTAGCGCTTTCCCGATGGAAGGATCTGGAAGAGCTGGTGGGTAAGATGTCGAGGGTCCGAAAGGATCCTGCCCACTCTGGATCTACTTCGAGTTGTGTGCAAGTCGTCGATCGTGGGTAGAGTTGTGCCAGCAATCTGTTGCAGTCGGAGTTTGTCCTGTTTTGTGGAGGCCCCAAACCAGACTGTGATGGAGATACACAGTACTGATTGGATGATGATGATTTGACAGTCGGATGCCTCGAGGTGCAGTCGTTTGTGTAAAGCAAGAAGGGCAGAGGGGAGAGAACTAAACCTTGGGGTGGCCCGGTACTGAAATTGTGCATGGAGGAGGTGGTGTCCCCCAGTCTCACCTGTATTGTTGTCACAATACCGGTAAGAACCGTAATAAACTCAAGCAAAGCGTGTATGCAAATACCATAATAAAGGCAAGCAATATCCGCTCCCAACTACCACAATGAACTCAAGCAAAGCGCACGCACATAAAGTCAAGTGGCAAAGTAAAGAACAAACAAATTAACAACAACAAAGAACAAGAGACATTCAAGTTAATAGTAAAGAGGAACAATTCCTTATAAGAGTCATGTAAGATATCTTGCCCCAAGTGGAGGAGTTCAAGTATGTTGGGGTCTTTATCACGAGTGAGGGAAGAATGGAGCAGAGATCAACAGGCAGATCGGTGCAGCATTTGCAGTGATGCGGAATTTATTTTGATCCATTGTAAAGCAGGACCAAGGTGAAAGGTGAAGCTTTCAAGTAATCAGTTGATCTATGTTCCTAACCAAGCCTATGGTCACAAACTATGGGTCGTAACTGAAAGAACAAGAACTCTGATTCAAGCGGACAAATGAGTTTCCTCCACAGGGTGTCCAGGCTCTCCCTTCGAGATAGGGTGAGAATTTTCGTCATCCGAGAGGGGTTAAGTGTTGAGGCATTGTTCCTCCGCATTGAAAGGATACATCTGAAGTGGCTGCGGCATCTGATTCGGATACCTCCCAGACGCCTCCCTGGTGAGGTGTTCCAGCCACGTCCCACTGGAAAGAGACCCCGGGGATGACCCAGGACATGCTGGAAAAATTACATTTCTTGGCTGGCCTGGGAACGTCTTGGGATCCCCCGGGAAGAGCTGGATGAAGTGGCTCAGGAAGGTCTGGGCATCCCTGCAGGGGTTACTGCTCCCACGACCCAACCCAATGAAGCGGCAGAAGATGGATAAATTAATTAAATTTAGAAGCAGACTTTCAAATTCATACTTTTTTGTCATAGCTTGCGTGCCAAAAAGCCATACAATGAAGGAGAATTTATTTTTCAAAAAAATGCCTTGGTGATGTAGCTCAAATCTTGTCCTGAAACCAAAATTTTAAACAAAGTGTATCGGACCTCCAATCATCCCACCACACTGTTGAACAGTGAATATCGATATTAGCACGGCTACTGATACACAGGTGTTGGTATTAGAGAGAAAGATGCAGGAAATGGGATTAGATGGAAAAAGATGACACGCTGTGGCAGGAATGCACAGAGCCTACAACTGAGCTTATGGACTTTGAATGTTGGGACCATGACAGGAAAAACTCAGGAGTTGGTTGACATGATGATTAGGAGAAAGGTTGATATTCTGTGCATCCAAGAGAGCAAGTGGAAAGGTAGTTAGGCTAGAAGTTTAGGAGCGGGGTTTAAATTATTCTACCGTGGAGTAGGGGTTATTTTAAAGGAAGAGCTAGCTAAGAATGTCTTGGAGGTGAAAGAGTATAAGATTGAGTGAGGAGAACGTAGGGCAAAGGTAGAGCTGGCAAAGACTAAACAAGAGGCATATGAAGACATGTACACCAGGTTGGACACGAAAGAAGGAGAAAAGTATCTCTACAGGTTGGCCAGACAGAGGGATAGAGATGGGAAGGATGTGCAGCAGGTAAGGGTGATTAAGGATAGAGATGGAAATGTGTTGACTGGTGCCAGTAGTGTGTTAAAAAGATGGAAAGAATACTTTGAGAAGTTGATGAATGAAGAAAATGAGAGAGAAGGAAGAGTTTAAGAGGCAAGTGTGAAGGACCAGGAAGTGGCAATGATTAGTAAGGGGGAAGTCAGAAAGCCACTACAAAGGATGAAAAATGCAAAGGCATTTGGTCCTGATGACATTCCGGTAGAGGTATGGAAGCAATTTGGAGAGATGGCTGTGGAGTTTTTGACCAACTTATTCAACAGAATACTAGCGGGGGAAAAGATGCCTAAAGAATTGAGGAAAAGTGTTCTAGTTCCAATTTTTAAGAACAAAGGGGATCTTCAGAGCTGTGGGAATTATAGAGGAATAAAGTTGATGACCCACACAATGAAGTTATGGGAGAGAGTATTGGAGGCTAGACTCAGGACAGAAGTAAGTATCTGCGAGCAACAGTATGGTTTCATGCCTAGAAAGAATACTACAGATGTATTATTTGCCTTGAGGATGCTAGTGGAAAAGTACAGAGAAGGTCAGAAGGAGCTACATTATGTCTTTGTGGATCTCGAGAAAGCCTATGACAGAGTACCAAGAGAGGAACTGTGGTACTGCATGCGTAATTCTGGTGTGGCAGAGAAGTATGTTAAAATAGTACAGGACATGTATGATGGCAGCAGAACAATGGTGAGGTGTGCCTTAGGTGTGACAGAAGAATTTAAGGTGGAGATGGGACTGCATCAGGGATCAGCTCTGAGCCCCTTCCTGTTTGCAGTGGTAATGGATAGGCTCACAGATGAGGTTAGACTGGAATCCCCTTGGACCATGATGTTCGCAGATGATATTGTGATATGCACTGAAATCAGGGAGCATGCAGAGGAACAATTAGAAAGATGGAGACATGCACTGGAAAGGAGAGGAATGAAGATTCGCCGAAGTAAAACAGAATATAAGTGCGTGAATGAGAAAAGTGGAGGGGGAAGAGTGAGGTTACAGGGAGAAGAGATAGCGAGGGTGGAGGACTTCAAATATTTAGGGTCAACAATCCAGAACAATGGTGAGTGTGGTAAGGAAGTGAAGAAACTGGTCTAAGCAGGTTGGAACAGCTGGCGAAAGGTGTCTGGTGTGTTATGTGACAGAAGAGTCTCTGCTAGGATGAAGGGCAAAGTTTACAAAACAGTACTGAGGCCGGCCATGATGTACGGATTAGAGACGGTGGCACTGAAACAGGAAGCAGAACTGGAGGTAGCAGAAATGAAGATGTTGAGGTTCTCGCTCGGAGTGAGCAGGTTGGATAGGATTAGAAATGAGCTCATAAGAGGGACAGCTAAAGTTGGATGTTTTGGAGACAAGATTCGAGAGAGCAGACTTCGATGGTTTGGACATGTTCAGAGGCGAGAGAGTGAGTATATTGGTAACAGGGTGCTGAGGATGGAGCTGCCAGACAAAAGAGCGAGAGGAAGACCAAAGAGAAGGTTTATGGATGCGGTGAGGGAAGACATGAGGGCAGTTGGGGTTAGAGAGGAAGATGCAGAAGATAGGCTAAGATGGCAAAAGATGACACGCTGTGGCGACCCCTAATGGGACAAGCCGAACGGAAAAGAAGAAGAAGTGAAATACACTAGTGGAGTTTGACCAGTGACTAAAGGGTCGCCGATTCAAATCCTGGCTGTAATTGTCCACATGTCAAAGTGTCCTTGGGCTAGTTTGCTCCCAGTGGACCAGGCAACAGCATGGATGGCAGCAGTAGCCCGGTGGTGGGTTATTGTGAGGTTTTATAAAGTCTTTTGGGCACTGTGATGGTGTGGAAAAAGTGTTACGTAAGAGGAGTTCATTTACCATTTCTTGCTATGCTCAAAAGAGCAGAGAAGTACTCTGTATGGAGTTATTTGTTGGAAGTATCTGTCTTTAAATATGCGGTTGTGTTGAGCAAGAAAGACGCCAGCCAAACATTAAAAATCATTTCATGCCCTGTCATACTGGATGGTTCCTCACACTCTACTCTGCCTCGTCTCCAAAAATAGCTAATAGGCTCTAGTATACCCACCGGAATAATACAGGGTTTTCTTGCAACTTCACGCTTCGCTTGTTCCGACTTCAGTAATTTGCTTTATTTTTTTTTTCCCACCCCCCCCCAAAAAAAAAATTGCCCGATCAGCACATTGCGCAGACACATCGATACAAGGTGTGTGGTTGGTCCTCGGCACACCCAACCAATGAGCGCATGTGTGGATTTATCTCGTGACCTGATTCGCTGCGCATCATCGAAGCCTCACCCAGCAACTTTCATTCCACCCTTTCCAATGTCCTTTATTTCTGCCATTTTCTGAGCTGTTAACTGTGCACGATAACCCTCACAATGCCGCCAAAACACTGTGCTGATGCGAAAGCTTCCTCCAGAGCACCCAAGAAGAAGAGGAAGATGATGATGATCAGTGAAAAAGTAGAACTATTGGATATGATCAAAGACGGCAAAAGTTACACTTTTGTGGCGCGCCATTATGGCATGAATGAATCTGTCACGGACGAGACTCGGGGGTGGACCCAAATGCACGACTCAGGTGAGAGGTAAGCAGTGCGGAATAAGCCTTTATTCGTTCCAATGTCGGTTACCAGGGAGTCAGTCCAAACAAGCAGCAAGATCAGTAACGGCAGGCTTACGGGGTAGGTCGGGAGACAGGCGTTGGTCGGTACACGGGAGGTAGACGTCAGGAGTACGGTAGTGCGGGAACGAGGCATGAGAGGCAACGATCTAGCAGAGTCTCTGTCGTCCCCCGGGTCCTATATGTACTGGGTCTAATCGGAGGTCATGAGGCGCAGGTGTGACCCTTACGATTAGACGGCCACGCCCAGCCCTGGCTGGAATCCAGGATCATGACAGTACCCCCCCCTCAACGGCCGGCTCTGGACGGCCCAGGCGCATCAGGGTGAGCCGCGTGAAAGTCCCTGATGAGGGAGCGGTCCACGACGAAGCGAGAGGGGATCCAAGAGCGCTCCTCCGGGCCATATCCCTCCCAGTCCACCAGGTACTGGACCCCCCTCCCTCTGCGGCGGGAAGACAGCAACCGGCGCACGGTGTACACCAACCCACCGTCGACCATGCGGGGGGTCGGGGGGGACTTGAGCGGAGGAGCCAGCGACGACGTGCGATTCGGGCGAAGTCTGCTGACGTGGAACGTAGGGTGCACCCTCATCGACCTGGGCAGTTTCAACGAGACGGCGACGGGGTTAATAACCTTGGAAACAGGGAACGGGCCAACGAACCTGGGAGCAAGTTTGCGGGATTCCGTCCGCAGCGGGAGATCTTTGGTGGAGAGCCACACTCGCTGTCCCACTCTGAGCTCTGGTGCGGCCCTCTTCTTGCGGTCTGCTGCGGCCTTGTAGGCGCTGCTCATGCGCAGCAGTGTCCTCCGAGCTGCTTCCCAGGTCCGTTTGCAGTGTCGCACCACGGCCAGGGCCGACGGAACTGTGGATTCTGTGACCAGTGGAGGAAACAGGGACGGAGGATACCCATGCACGACATGGAGTGGAGCCATACCTGTTGAAGCGGAGGGTAGAGAATTGTGGGCATACTCCACCCACTTGATGTGCTGGCTCCACGTGCTCTGGTCCCTGGATGCCAGACATCGAAGACCGGTCTCTAATTCCTGGTTAATCCTCTCAGTCTGGCCGTTAGACTCTGGGTGATGACCCAATGTCCGACTTGCTGAAGCGCCGATGAGGTTGCAGAACTCCTTCCAGAAACGGGCGCTGAATTGCGGACCCCTGTCCGAAACGATGTCCTGGGGTAGGCCGTGGTAACGGACGAGCTCGTCTAATACCAACTGGGCTGTCTGCTTGGCCGACGGGATCTTCGGAAGCGGCACGAAGTGGACCATCTTGGAAAAACGGTCCACTATGGACAGCACCACTGTGTTCCCTTGAGAAGGCGGCAGGCCGGTGACGAAGTCCAGCGCGATGTGTGACCACAGACGAAAGGGGATGGACAGGGGTTGCAACTCACCAACAGGCCGTAGGCGGGAAGTCTTATTGGCAGCACACACCGGGCAGGCGTTGACGAACTCCCTTACGTCCTTGCTGAGGTTAGGCCACCAGAACCTTTGTTCGACCACTGAACGTGTCTTCGCCATACCCGGGTGGCAGACCGTCTTGTTGGTATGGGCCCAGTTGATGACGTCTCCCCGCAGAGATGGGATGACGAACAGGCGGCCCGACGGACAATCCGCGGGTGACGGTGTCTCTCCCAGAGCCTCCTTCACCCGCGACTCGATCGCCCAGGTGAAACCGGCCACGAAGCACCCCGCTGGCAGGATAGTAGAGGCGTCTGAATCCGTGCGCCCTCTCTCGTGGATCCGCGAGAGTGCATCCGGCTTGCCGTTTTTGGAGCCTGGGCGGAAACACACCTTAAAGTGGAAGCGGGTGAAAAATAGGGCCCACCTGGCCTGACGGGCGTTCAACCTCTTCGCAGACTTCAGGTATTCAAGGTTCTTATGGTCCGTGAAGACAACGAACGGTACTTGCGAGCCCTCCAGCCAGTGCCGCCACTCCTCCAACGCGCTCTTGACCGCCAGCAGTTCCCTATCTCCCACGTCGTAGTTCCTCTCTGCCGGGGTCAACTTTCTAGACAGGAACGCGCACGGGTGGATCCTTCCATCCCTGGGACTCCTCTGCGACAAGACTGCTCCGATTCCTGAATTCGATGCATCCACCTCCACCACAAACTGGTTATCTGGGTCCGGAATAATGACAACGGGCGCAGTAGTGAAACTTGCCTTGAGCCTGCTGAAGGCCTCCTGGCAGGTCCCGGACCAGTCGAAGAGGGTATGTGGCGAGGTGAGCGAATGCAGAGGAGCGGCCATGGAACTGAAGTTCCTTATGAATTTCCTATAGAAATTGGCAAATCCCAGAAACCTCTGTACGTCCCTCCTGTTGGTGGGGGTAGGCCACCGCAGCACCGCGTCGACCTTCCCGGGATCCATCCGTATCTCTCCCTCAGCCAGGACGAAGCCCAGGAAGGACACGGATGCCCGATGGAACTCACACTTCTCCATATTCACGTATAATTGGTGCTGCTGCAGACCCCGGAGCACCTCTCTGACTTGTTGAATGTGAGAGGTTAGGTCTGCTGAAAAGATGAGAATATCATCCAGATAAACAAAGACAGATCTGTTCAGGAACTCCCGAAGCACGTCGTTAATGAAGTTCTGAAAGACGGCCGGAGCGTTTGTCAGTCCGAAGGGCATCACCAGATACTCATAGTGCCCTGTGGGGGTGTTGAACGCCGTCTTCCACTCATCCCCGTCCCGAATCCGCACCAGATGGTAAGCGCTGCGCAAGTCGAGCTTGGTGAAGATCCGGGCTCCCTGGAGGAGTTCGAATGCTGTAGAGATAAGCGGCAAAGGGTACCTGTTCTTGACTGTGATGTCGTTCAGGCCTCGGTAGTCGATGCAGGGTCGCAGCGTAGAGTCCTTCTTCTTGACAAAAAAAAACCCCGCACCGGCTGGTGAGGATGAGGGGCGAATGAGTCCGGCTGCCAGCGAGTCCTCGATGTAGTCCCTCATGGCTTGATGCTCTGGTCCGGTTAAAGAGAACAGTTTCCCTCTGGGAGGAGAGGTGCCTGGCAGGAGTTCAATCGCGCAGTCGTATGACCGATGTAGCGGCAGAGACTTTGCTTTAGATTCAGAGAAGACCTCCCGTAGGTCATGGTAGCAGGAGGGCACTGCGGTCAGGTCCAGGGCGGTACTAGGTTCTGTTAGCCGAACCGGCGCAACTTGAATACCCCTGTCTCTCCAGACAGCGACACAGCGACTGAGACAGTCCTCTCCCCAAGTCTTGATCTGACCCGTGGTCCAATCTATGTGCGGATTATGTTCTTTGAGCCACGGGCTGCCCAAGATGATGTCGCTACTACGTGCGTCGAAGACATGAAAGCTAATACGCTCCGAGTGAGCGTCCGGAAAGCTCATACGTTGGCGGCATAGGCGTGACGAAAACGTTGCGTGGGAAAGGTTGCTGCCCCCAGCTCCTCGACCACGCGGGGATTTATCAGGTTTGCTTCCGACCCAGAATCTATGAAAGCCGTCACAGAGCATGAACGGGAGTCCGTTCCCAAGGTGAGGTGAAGAAGGGACCTCCCTGACCCCGTCGCGGTGTACCGCACACTCACCGGAGTAGCGATCCTGATGTCAGAATGCCCTGGTCGAGTCGGGCAACGGGCGATCAAGTGTCCCAAACGCCCGCAGTAAAAACAGCGTCCCTCTCGTCGCCGACGTAAGTGCTCCTCCGCTGAGTTGCCAAGCCCCTCCACTTGCATGGCTTCCGGTGAAGCTGACAACACGGGTGGCCGGGAAGCGGAAACAACCGGACTGCGACTCTCCCTCTCCTCCTCCCTCAGGCCCTCCATCTGTCTCTGCACGGTGAGGCGCTGGTCCACCTTGAGGGCCAATGTGATGAGGGAGTTAAGCGAAGGCGGAAGATCCAATTGTGTTAACGGGGTTATGTCCTAGTACAGGTTAGCAGATGGTCACGAACTGTGGGTTGTGACCGAGAGAACAAGACATAGTACAAGCAACCGAAATAAGTTTCCTCCGCAAGTTGTCCGGGCTCTCCCATAGAGAAAGGGTGAGAAGTTCAGTCATCCAAGAGGTGCTCAGAGTCGAGCCGCTGCCCCTCTGTATTACGAGGAGCCAGATGAAGTGGCTGGAGCATCTGGTTCGGATGCCTCCTGGACGGCTCTCTGAGGACGTGTTCCAGGCACGTTTCACCAAAAAGAAGCCCAGGGGATGACCCAGGACATGCTGAAGAGACTATGTCTCTCGGCTGGCCTGGCAACGCCTTAGGATCGCTCCCGGAAGAGCTGGATGGAGTGGCTGGGGAGAGGGAAGTTTGGGTGTTCCTGCTAAATCTACTGCCCCTGTAACCTGACCTCGGATAAAATATGGAAGGATGGATGGATAGTTTTGAACAACCTACATTTGCACCTGAAGTTTATCTCTTCAGGGAAGCCATTAGCAAGTGAAATCTGTTAATTTATTCAGTGCATTCTGAAGAGCTACTGTATACTGTACAGCAGGCCAATGCTTGACAATTTTTACCGTGGCCCAGGGGGCGTTATATAAATTGTTTGTATTGAATATAGTTTATATTGAATATGGATTATAATAAACATGATCATAAACCATAAAATAAAAATATAATAATGAAATAAATAAAATATCCATCCATTTTCTTTGCAGCTTATCCTCACGAGGGTCGCGGGGAGTGCTGGAGCCTATCCCAGCTCTAAACGGACAGGAGGCAGGGTACACCCCGAACTGGTTGCCAGCCAATCATAGGGTACATCGAGATAAACAGCCATCTCACAATCACACCTAGGGGCAATTTAGAGTGTCCAATTAATGTTGCATGTTTTTGGGATGTAGGAGGAAACTCACCCAGGTACGGGGAGAACATGCAAACTCCACACAGGCGGGTCCGGGATCGAACCCGGGAACCTCAGAACTGTGAGGCTAACGCTTTACCAGCTCACCCACCATACATAAAATCATAAACATGAAAAAAAGATGGGGACAACCAGCAATTCATTTCTTTCATTTGTTTCTCTTTTATGTAAATATACTTACAGTTCCATTTTTTTTTCAATTAAACACTCCACATTTTTCAACAGCTAAAATAAATTTGTCAGTTTGCGACCCATCCCTAATCACTGAAATGTGCTGCTTTTCTGAGATAAATCTTTGCAGCAGCTCTCGTAATTCAAACACTCTTGCAAACGATTTCCCTCTGGAGAACCATCTTATTTCCGTGTATAAGAGAAGCCGTGTGTGCCCCGTGTCAATCTCTTCGCAAAGCTCCTCAAAAGGCACAAGTTGAGGTTGTGTGCTTTAATGTGGTTAATTAATTAATTACTTTATCTTGGAAATTGTAGGCTCTACTTCTGTCCCTTTTCTGAGCCGCTTATCCTAACGAGGGTGACAGGAGTGGTGGAGCCTCTCCCATCTGTCATTAGGCAGGAGCCAGGATACACCCTGAACTGGTTGCATGACAGTCGCAGAGCCCATTGAGATGGATAACAGTCGCACTTACAATCACACACCAATTTAGAGTGTCCAATTAATGCATGTTTTTGACAAGGGTGAGGAAACCAGAGTGCCAAGAAAAAAAACCACGGAGACATAGGGAAAAATGCAAACTCCACATAGGTGGGGGCAGGATCTGACCCCGGTTCTCAGAACTATGAGGCCAACGTTCTGCACCTCCACTAACAGTGATGGTAATAATGGCGTTCAAATAAACGGCGTCACGAATGAGGTTACTTTTTTCAGTAACTGGTAATCTAACTAATTTCTCTGACTGTCAGTATAATGCTATTACCATCATCAACACCCTTTACTGCACGTTACTGAAGCCGACGAATAAAAAACATAAAAGCTTTCATCTGATTTCTTGCACACAGACACAGGACTCAGGTGTAAATGTGTGTCTTGTCACATTTGCATGGGTATGGCAGAATGACAAGGGAGGGGAGGGTGAGCTAATAGCCTATTGGCTAAGGTATAGTAACATTACGTCTTCAGCAAAACAGAGAAATTAGGTGGGCGGGTGTATACACTGCATAGCAAGAGATGGCGAGTGAGGAGGACTCAGACGGCATTTGCCAAATGTAGATTCAGACACGACTTTAACCTCCTTGAGGTGAAAGGTAAAAATGTGCATGTCAAGTGTGGGGAAGCTAGTCTTCACACCAAAGAGGAACAGACTCTCTGACTTCAAGTTTGAGAACCTACTTCTCCAACGATACAACTGTTGGTTTAAGGGTTGAAATGTAGAGGTGACTGGGTTGGGCGGATGTTTGGAGAGAGGAATCCATGCATGTTAAGAGTTGGATTGAGCAAAAACATTAACATTTTCACTTCAATATAAACATGAGTTGAAATAAATTCAAACCTCTGTGCAAGTACCCGTTTTTTGCTGTCCTGCTCAATCCATCTGGCTTGTGTGTGTGTGTGTGGTGGGGGGGAAATATAACGCATAAGTTATTTTTGCTGGTAGCTAGTTACTTTTACAGTGGAGTAACTCAATTAGTAACTCAGTTACTTTTGGGGAGAAGTAACTAGTATTTAAAACTGATTACTTTTTGAAAGTAACGTTCCCAACACTGTCTGCCATTGAGGCACCGTTAATAATATATCAAGAGTTAAATACAGTAAATGAATGAACCTGCTCTTGGTATCATTATCATAAGCCTTGGAAAAAAAAAACATTGAATTTTTGATGTCATTGCTTGTTTTTTTTCTTGCCACAAAGTTCCTCCTCATATTCTTAATTATTCTTTTAACCCCTGCAAATATTTCATCATTGCCTAGTCTGTGTTGCAAATGTATAAACGCTCAGCATTTCTACTGTTCACATTTTTACATGATAATCCCATTTTCAACACTTTTCGCTCACACTTGGTCTTTCTAGAGCAATGTTGATCACAAACATATTTCTACTGTGTAGAGGATAGTGGGCTAAATGAAGATTGAACTGGGAAGTGCCACGAGTCACATATTCATCATTCAAATTTAGCAAGGTTGGTATGGTAATCCTGCTGTTCTGTGGCATTCCAAATCTAGAAGACATGTATTTTTACTTTCCAGCAATTTTAACAACAAGCAGTCTGTAATTCATTCTGAGATTTCAGTTCAATTATTGCCATTGGAAGGCAAACTGCAATGACTCAAATCATTTTTAAAAGTTCCATATCATAATTTTAAGTTATTTTGAGTTTGAATAAAAATATTTCATGAATCATATCATTGCTAAAATTATTGCATAAATATATCATGAAATTGGCATTATAGGGGGCACGGTGGAGCATTTGCAAAGCATTGGACTCACAGTTCTGAGGAATTGGGTTCAATGCCTGCCTGTGTGGAGTTTGCCTGTTCTCCCTGTGCCTGCATGAGTTTTCTCCTGGCACTCCAGTTTCCTCCCACATCCTCAAAACATGGAGCATTAATTGGACACTCAAAATCGCTCCAAGGTGTGATTCTGCGGCTTATTGTCTCTATGTGCCCTGCAATTGGCTGGCAACCAATTCAGGGTGTACGCTGACTCCTGCCTGATGACAGCTGGGATAGGCTCCAGCACTCCAATGACCCTTGTGAGGATAAGTGGCTATGAAAATGAATGGATGGAATTGATATACACTTTCACTGACTTTGTTATTGTGATGTGCCACTGAAAACATAGAGCATTCTATTTTGGTCAACAGTAGATCACTATCATCATGTTGTTAGCTTGCCTGAAACCTTTTTTTTTTTTTTTTTTTTAAGGACGGAAGAGTTAATGCAGTTGTGTTTGTCTTTCAGCTTCTTGGAGGGGCTGGCTTCCTACACTATATTTCCAAGAAGAAACGTTTGTCTTACATATGGCCAGTTGTATCGTTAGGTCGGCTTGTCATGAAACATTTGTCATTGGCCAAAAGCAGATTCGGGAAAATCTACTGGCTGAATGGCGATGACGCCAATACCCTCCCCATCTGTTCCAGACATGCGAGAGGAAAAAGGGCTTCGAGTTTCCCATGCAGACATGAGTCGGATCGGTCAAGTGCACGAGGCAAACACCCAGTCGGGATCATATAGCACTTTATTGAAGGTTACCGCTACACACCTGTTTGATCCCAATTTCAGTGCAATTTGAAATTAAGCAATACTCGGTCAGTAGTCAGTTAGTAATTATACGACTCTAATATGGTTTGGAACTCTTGCATGCTCGCACCTCGCTCATGGAGATTTTTTTAAATGCTGATGCAACTCCTGCACGTTTTGCACTGAGAGCAACGTAATGGGCAAAACAGGGATATTAACACGAACGCAGTGATTTATGGAAAATAATAACAACTAGTAAAGACTGATTAAGTTCCGATGAGTCCATTAATGTATAAGTGGAAACATTCAAGTATTAACACATTAAAATCGAATATTTTACTCACAGAAGAAGAGGAAAATGTCCTGAAGATCTGGGCTGCAGTCCACAACATACCGGCGTTTTCCGTTCAGAAAAAGATGAAGGAACCCAAAGATTATGATATTGCGTGAGCTGCCGACGAACGTACCTTCACACATTCACCACCATTTACGTGTGCGAGAGTGAGAGACGGGGGGGGGGGGCTGAGAGAGAGAGAGAGAGAGAGAGAGAGAGCAGCGCGATGATAGTCACCACGTCGACTTGCACTAAGGAGTACGTAATCTTCTATGCAGTGTGCGTGGGGGGTCTCAGAGTTCATTCCACGTCCACGCGTTTTTCTGGTTACTTGATAATCATTAACCAATTTTTTTCATGTAGGATCCCGCAGGTACACACTTCCCGAATGTTCCAATTATGAATGGAAATGATGATGATGCAACTGAGGTGACCCTTCAGTCTTTTCATGAGATGTTCAACAATAAAATTTTCACATTCACACTCATCCAACCATCCAGTTTCTGAGCCGCTTATCCTCACAGGCGTCACGGGAGCGCTGGAGCCTATCCCAGCTATCATTGGGCAGGAGGCAGGGTACATCCTGTAGTGTTTGCCAGCCAATCACAGGGCACATAGAGACAGGCAACAGTCACACCCACAATCACATCAAATTGTGATTTAAAGTCTTTTGGGGATGTGAGAGGAAACGAGTGCCCAGAGAAAATCCACGCAGGTATGGGGAGAACATGCAAACTCCACACAAGCGGCACTGGGATTTAAATCCCAGTCCTCAGAATTGTGAGACCAATGCTCTAGCGAGTTCCACCACCGTGCCGCCAACATTCACTCAGTGATATATGAGAATGTTTTCAGTCGAAACAGCATCCATCCATTTTCCATCTTGTTTATCCTCACGAGGATCATGGGCATGCTGGAGCTGTCTTTGGGCAAGAGGCCCACCCCGACCGAAATGGTCACAACCCAGTTGCTGGGCAGATGTAAACAAATAACCATTCGCATTCACATTCCCACCATGGTAATTTAGAGTTTTCAATTAACCTACCATGCATGTTTTGGGGATGTGGGAGGAAAATACCCAAAGAAAACCCATGCAACACAGGGAGAACATGCAAACTCCCACTGGCAAGTCAGGCCCAGATTTGAACCCGGGTCATCAGAACTGTGAGACAGATATGTGAGCCAGTCAGGCAGCATGCCACTGCAGTATACAGACTTTGTAATGAATGAAACAAATGTATTTCATTCCCCTCCCTTTCAATTATTTAAGTAACGTGCAACATCCATCCATCTATCCATCCATCCATCGCTTTTCCGTGTTGGGTTGGGGGGGGGGTAGCCTAAGCAAGGATGGCCAGACTCCCCATTCCCCAGCCACTTCATTCAGCTATTCCGGGAGGGGCCCCGAGGCATTCCCAGCCCAGCCAAGAGATGTAGTCTCTCCAGCATCTCCTGGTTCATCTCGGGCTCTCTTTCCGGTGGCTCACAATACAAAGTCGGCATCACTGAAGATGCTGCACCGATCCGCCTGTTGATTTCCTGCTCTATTCTTCCATCACTCATGTACAAGACCCAAAGATACTTGAACTCCTACACTTGGGATAGGATCTCATCCCAGATCCAGAGAGGGCATGCCACCCTTTTCCGACTGAGGGCCATGGTCTCGGATTTGGACATCCTCTTGTTTATCCTTCGCCACCTCTATCTTTGCCCGACGTCACAGCTCAATGTACCATAATTTCTCGAGTATAATGTGTCCTAAAGAATAATGCGCACCCCCAAAGTTGACCTAAAAAATCAGGAAAATCCTTCTACCAATGTACAATGCGCACCACTAATTTGCCGCTACCCATATGCTCACAAATTTAGGAATGATCTGTATTTATATTTTGTTAGGTTTGTACTTGTATTGTTTTGTCCGTACAACATTCATTATTAAACAGGGACTGACATCCCTATAAACATTCTAAAATAGATATTGTAATGAATAATACATATAACAGTATTCACTTCAATGTCTATATGAAAAAAAAAGTGAGTGGAGAGCACGTCATCCATGCAGAAAATTGTGCAATTGAATGTCTCTCGACATCCAAGGGGTCACCATATTAGTCGCGTCCTCTGTCCTTGACGTCATCGTCACTTCCGTCGTTGAAAACGCGCAGTGCCTGCTACTATGGAAGCCGAACAACAGAGATATTCACATTTTTCCGACGGCCCTTCTGACACCAAAGCTCTTTTCGAAAAGGACAACACCATACAACCGAGTGAAGTTACCAGGGCGATATTACACTATTGTTTCGAGCCATATTCAGATGATATCCGATCATGGCCAAACCGCATCCCGTCCGATCCACTCCCGCGGCGGAGATGAGCCGGTGTGACTTATGACAGACCTGAGCGGTGCTGCTTTAGGTGGGTGCTCGCAGTCGAGCCGGGGTGCTTTATGCGCGCACGCGTCTGAGTAATACATTCTCGGCTGGGTTCTTCAGAGCCACCCCTGTCGCAAAGCCCGACGCGCAGCCTTCGCAGAAACTGTGACCGCTGAACGCAGCGCCTCAGCCGGTGTGGCTGAGTTTCAGGGCCTTGGTGGCATATAAGGAGGAGGTGGAGCCGAGCTATGTTGCAATTAGGGGTATGTTCAAAGTCGCCGCAGTACGCAATGAACACCATCGAGACATTGTTTGCTGGGCGACGCGCACATCGACACATTTCATACGGGCCACCAAACGCAAGGCGTCCGGGTGGACAGGTCAGGAGGACGATCCGAACGCCAAGCACCAGGGTCCCCAAGGGGCGATTCGGGCGGACGACCTCTGTGAGGAACCAAACGGCGAAGCAGGAACCAGAACGAGGCAGGCCATTGCTCTGGACGAGAACCTCCCACGCCGTGGTTGCAAGACGACCAGGGATTGGTCGCCACCGAGGCCAGGTCATGAAGCGGCTGGGAGCCATCTGGAGCGAATAGGATGATGGAGAGAAGGACCAGAGCCATGACCGCCCTCCTGAAGTCTCTCCAGCTCCTCCTGGACCTCAACGTGAGAAGGTGGCGACACCTTCGCCTCCTCCTGGACAGCAACGTGAGAAAGCGGCGACACCATCGCCTCCTCCTGGACAGCATTGTGAGAAGGCGGAGGCAGCATCACCAACTCCACCTCCTCCTGGACGGGAGCGTGAGGCGGCTGGGGAACTGTCGCCACCTCCTGGACAGGAACGTGAGAAGGCGGAGGCAGCATCACCAACTCCACCTCCTCCTGGGCGGGAACGTGAGGCGGCTGGGGAACCGTCGCCACCTCCTGGACAGGAACGTGAGAAGCCAGCGTCAGTGTCACCGTCGCCACCTCCTGGACGGGAACGTATGGGCGTGCCCGTCGCCGACAGACCAGGAACGGGAAGCGAACGCGGGCCGGTCGCCGACGAAGCAGGAGTGTGGAGCATCCATGGGCCGGTCGCCACTGGTACTCCAGAGCACGGACGAGAAGCGGCTGTGGAGACGTCGCCACCTCCTGGACAGCAACGTGAGGCGGCATCGGGTCGGTCCCCACTGCCACGTGAGCTTGCAGTGCATCCGTTGAAACAGCAATGTGGGCGTGGCGTGGTGGCGAATCCGTTTCCAGGGCAACGTGAACGAGAGTCGGTAGAGAGTCGGTTGAAACTGACACGTGGGCGTGTCTCGGGAGCGGGTCAGTACCAACTGCCGCGTGAACTCTGCTCGGAACAGCTAAAACCTCGACGTGGGAATGGCGAGGAGGCGGGTCAGTTTCCACAGATACGTGCGCTTGGCGAGGTGGCGGGTCGGTTTCCACGGCAACGTGAACAAGAGTAGGCAGAGAGTCAGTCGAAACTGACACGTGGGCATGTCTCGGGAGCGGGTCAGTTCCAACTGCCACGTGAACCTGCGTCAGCAGCGAGTCCGTCGCCGTTGCGACGTCAGCGTAGCTCAGCTGGTTCGCCAATCCTTGCCGGACCTGGGCCGTGAGAGCCGCCAATTCGGCGCTCTGCCGCTCTATCTCCGCCCGCATTTTGCGGCAGAACGTCTCGTGATTTGGCGACTCCTCCTCCCTCTGGGCTGGAGCTTCGCCACCAGCTGCGGGTCTGCCGGTTTCGCCGTTGCCGGCGAGGAGTGGGAGGACGATGTTTTAGTTGCCGCGCAGCGGGAGGCACTGGGGAGCGCCCGGACGGGGCATCTCCTCTGGCCGCCACGCGGAGGTCCCGGGTAAATGGCCAAGCGGGTTCCCTCATACGGATTGGTGTACTTAAACCTACAGGGCGAAGACGTTCGGGTGCTGGAAACGCGGGGAGGTGAAACAAACTGACTGGGATGAAAGATCGGACGAGCAGATTCATAATCAGAATAATCGGAGTCGTACTCCGGCAGCCGGTCATACAAATCACGGTCCTCCTCATACTCCGAAAAGTCAGAGTCCAGAAGAATATGAGGAGCAGGACGGGTCGTGTTCGGGACGTATTCATACCTCGCTGGTGGAGCGTAAGACACGGAAGCGGAGGACATCAGGGAGCCTACCCGGATCGGACAGGCTTGGTCCTCCGGCAGACGGTCTACCTTGCGTCGGTCCCGGCGACGCTGGGTCTTTCCTGCTGGGTCCTGTGTTGGCCAGTTCGTTCTGTCACGTCCCATCGGAGCGAGAGTAGGACCCAAATGCAGGACTCGGAAGATGCAAGGTAGACCGTCTGCCGGAGGACCAAGCCTGTCCGTATGAGGGAACCCGCTTGGCCATCTACCCGAGACCTCCGCGTGGCGGCCAGAGGAGACGCCCCGTCCGGGCGCTCCCCGGTGCCTCCCGCTGCGCGGCAACTAAAACATCGTCCTCCCACTCCTCACCGGCAACGGCGAAACTGGCAGACCCGCAGCTGGTGGCGAAGCTTCCAGCCCAGAGGGAGGAGGAGTCGCCAAATCACAAGGCGTTCTGCCCTGTCGGCGACGGGCATGCCCATACATTCCCGTCCAGGAGGTGGCGACGGTGACACTGACGCTGCCTTCTCACGTTCCTGTCCAGGAGGAGGCGGTACTGGTGCCGCCTTCTCAAATTCCTGTCCACGAGGTGGCGATGGTGTCGCCTCTTCTGTCATGTCCCATCGGAATATGAGGAGGACCGGGCCAGTTCGTTCTGTCACGTCCCATCGGAACGAGAGTAGGACCCAAATGCAGGACTCGGAAGATGCAAGGTAGTTCAAGGAGACACGTTTATTATATGCAGAGGTAGGGGATCGAGCAGGCAGTCCGGTGCAGCAGCAGTAGTTGGGACGTCGGGCGAAGAGAGCAGGTGAGCGGGCAGGCAGGAATCGGTACACAGGAGAACGATCAAAGCAGGCAGAAGTCACGAAGGAGTCGGGCTTACAAGGTTGGTCGGAGAACGGACGAAGGTCGGTACACATAAGTTCAATCAGGGATACCGGAGCACATGAACGGGACATGAAGATCATACGAACTCGCGCTGCCCAGTTGTCATCGCGGTCATATAAATCCACAGCATAATCAGGCTGCATGAGGCGCAGGTGTGCACCTTCCAATCAGCGCACCCGCTTTGACACCCGCACAGCTCGTGCTGGAGCGGCAGGATCATGACACATAGTGCAGTTTATCCACTACATTACACATCCTTGCCCAAGCCTTCAAAAGAAGCATCTGACTCATCTCCAATCTGAAAAAGATCCATAGTAGCTACCTTTGGTGCATCGCTGTGGAACTCACCAGTGATGATTTGAAATATTTTTTTTAATTCCAAGAGTTTGGTTTGCGCAGTGCAACTTCTTCCCATACATTTGGCTTCAATCCGTAGCATCTTTCACTATGGCGTCAGGTGGCTATCAAAACAACGTGAGCTCAAACTACGTAGAAATGAGTGTCTTGGACAATTTTTTTTTAAAAAGCCAGGATTTCAATTGTGTGCACACTCCCGTTTATTTTTAATGTCCCCATGACACTCGTATTACATAGTTTGTGCTCATGTTGTTTTGATACCCACCTGAAGCTATCTATTGTTGTTTCGGACTGCGGCGCGACTTCCGGGTTGGCGGCATCATCGGCACGTGTGATTACACATTTCTTTTGAAAGCAGCTGCACAGCTAACCGTTGTACTCGACATTTTTTTGCTTAATTTAAGTTGAAACAAACTCATTGGCAGACGTTTCTGATCTTTGGTGAAGTAGCAACAAACATGCTACGCTAACAATCGTAAAATGCAAGCTCCCAGAGGAGTTCTGAGCGCTCAAGTTGGGGGCGCACGTTACCGTAATACATATAAATGTGTAGCATATGACATCGTATATCATATCGAAATGTATATGTATACAATTTTTACCACGTTATGTACCTGTATACAACTATACAATGCGATTGTATTTTTTATTTTTCATCCATACCTAAATATAATGTGCTCTATTAACTTTTTGAAAATATTTTGGGAAATATTCGCGCATTATTTTTGAGAAATTACAGTATTCCTTTTTCCTCTCTTGAGTCCTCTCAGTGTTCCACTTCTTCGCTAACCTCTTTCCTTATATGACTTCCAGTACATTGGGGTTCCACCATCAAGTCTCCTTCTCCCCTTTCCGACCAAAAGATACACCAAGTACACGAATGGCTGTTTCTCTGATCACCTTTGGTGTCATAGTCCAGTCTTCTGGGAGGGCCGTCCTGCCCACCGAGAGCCTGTCTCACCTCTTTCCGAAAGGCCACACAACACTTCCTTTCTCAGCTTTCACCACATGGTTCTCTGCTCGACCCTTGTCTTCTTAATCTTACTCCCACTGCGAGAGGCATCCTACATACATTTGCACTTTTTATTGCTGAAAAATGCTTCCCACCACCTGGTGAACATTTTTTTCTTTTCAGTGATAATTTTATAGAGACAGTTTTCCAAGCAAATTCTGGGGTTTTCAGAATCCCTGATCGTCAACCCGTGTGTACCGACCTCCGCCTGTTCTCCGACCGACCCTGTAAGCCTGACTCCCTTGACACTTCTTCCTTCCTTGATCGATCTCCTGTGTACCGACTCCTGCCTGCCCGCTCACCTGCTCTCTTCGCCCGACTTCCCAACTACCGCTGCTGCACCTGACTGCCTGCCCGATCCCCGACCACGGAATAATAAACGTTTCTCCCCGAACTACCTTGCATCTTCCGAGCCTTGCATTTGGGTCCTAATCCCGTTCCGGTGGGTCGTGACAGTGTCCAAAACATCCAACTTTGGCTGTCCCTTTAATGAGCTCATTTCTAATCCTATCCAACCTGCTCACTCCTAGCGATAACCTCAACATCTTCATTCCTGCCACCTCCAGTTCTGCTGCCTGCTGTCGCTTCAGTGCCACCGTCTCAAATCCGTACATCATGGCTGGGCTCACCATTGTTTTATAAACGTTGCCTTTCATCCTAGCAGAGACTCCTCTGTCACAGACACCTTCCGCCAGCTGTTCCAATCTACATGGACCTGTTCCTGCACTTCCCTACCCGACTCACCATTGCTCTGGATTGTTGACCCCGAGTTTTTGAAATCGTCCACCCTCGCTATCTCTTCTCCTTGGAGACTCACTCTTCCCCCTCCACCCGTCTCATTCACGCACATACAGTAAAGAAAATAAGTATTTGAACACTCTGGTATATTGCAAGTTCTTCCACTTAGAAATCTATATTGCAAGTTCTTCCACTTAGAAATCATGGAGGGGTCAGAAATTTTCATCATAGGTGCATGTCCACTGTGAGAGAGATAATCTAAAAGGAAAAACCTGCCAGCCAGAACCTTGATATGCTTCTTATGGAGCCACTCCTTAGTTTTCCTGGCTGTGTGCTTCGCATCATTGTCATGTTGAAAGACCAAGCCATTGACCAATCTTCAATGCTTTGACGAAGGGAAAGAAGTTGTTTCCCAAAATCTCACAATACATGGCCGCGGTCATCCTCTCCTTATTACAGTGGAGTCGTCCTGTCCCATGTGCAGAAAAACACCCCCAAAGCATGATGCTACCAGACACATGCTTCACAGTAGGGATGGTGTTCTTGGGATGTAACTCATCATTCATGTTCCTCCAAACACGATTCGTGGAATTGTTACCAAAAGTTCAATTTTTAGTTACAAGTTTGAGTCTTACTCATTGTATAGGGTGGACAGGTGTCTTTATGCAGCTAACGACCTCACACAGGTCCATTTGATTCAGTATAATACATGGAGTGAAAGTGGAATTTTAAAGGCGGACTCAGAGGTCTTTGAGGGTCAGAATTCTAGCTGATCGACAGGTGCTCAAATCTACATTTGCAGCTGTATCGTACAAATAAATCTTTAAAAAGTCATAGATTGTGATTTCTGGATTTTTCTTTTTCGATGATCTCTCTCACAGTGGACATGCACCGACAATGAAAATTTCAGACCCCTCCATCATTTCTAAGTGGGAAAACTTGCAATATAGCAGGGTGCTCAAATACTTTTTTCTTCACTGTATATTCTGTTTTACTTTGGCTAATCTTCATTCCTCTCCTTTCCAGTGCATGCATCCATCAGCAAACAGGAAGGGGCTGATCCCTGATGTAGTCCCACCTCCACGTTAAATTCTTCTGTCACACCTACGGCACACCTCACCATTGTACTGCTGCCGTTATACATCTCCTGTACTATTCTACAGTAAATATTTCTCTGCACACCAGACTGATACATGCAATTCCACAGTATCTCTCTTTGTACTCTGTCATAGGTTTTCTCTAGATTAGCAAAGACACAATGTAGCTCCTTCTGATCTTTTCTTTACTTTTTCAGTTGCATCCTCAAGGCAAATAATGCATTTGTGGTACTCTTTTGAGGCATGAAACCATACTGTTGCTCGCAGATACTTACTTCTGTCCTGAGTCTCGCCTCCACTACTCTTTCCCATAACTCCATTGTGTGGCTTATCAACTTTATTCCTTTATAGTTCCCACAGCTCTGAACATCACCTTTGTTCTTAAAAATGGGAACTAGCACAGTTTTCCTCCATTCTTCAGGCATCTTCTTGCCCGCTTGTATTCTGTTGAACAAGTTGGTCGAAAAAACTCCACAGCCACCTCTCCAAATTGCTTCCATACCTTCACGAGTATGTCATCAGGACCATCTGCCTTTCCAGTTTTTATCCTTTTTAGTGCCTTTCTAACGTCCCCCTTACTTATCATTGCCACTTCTTGGTCCTTCACACTTGCGTCTTCTACTCTTCCTTCTCTCTCATTTTCTTCATTCATCAACTTCTCAAAGTATTATTTCCATCTTTAACTGTAAACAAAATGATGAAAATAAATCATTCCATATTTACAAATAACCAATTGCTCACTTCATTCTGGCAAGTATCCTCAAGCTCTTAAAGTAGCTGCTGTTAAACCGCTTCTAAAAAACAGAGCACTGGAAGATTGCATTTTAGCAAGCAATAGACCCATCAAATATCCCTTTCACAGCCAAGATTCTTGAGAATGTTATTTTTCATCAACTCAGCAAATACTGTAGCTATCAAGCAGCATTTTGCTCTTATGCTCCGCACAAAAGGAATAAATTGCCAAAAGAGGTGATGCCACCCCCAAGTATGAATTGTTTTAAATCCAGATGGAAAACTCTGGCAAGCAGTTCAGGGTGGACCCCGCCTCCTGCGCGTTGACAGGTGGGATAGGCTCCAGCATTTCCGCAGCCTTTGTGAGAATAAGCGGCGAAGAAAATGGATGGTTGGATGGATGAATGGTTAAAGGGGTGTATTAGTAGTTTCAAAATCTCGATTATGACAGATTGGGGAGCACATACTGGAAGCTAATTGAGATCCTGTAGATTCTAGGCTTTGCCACCAAACTGCTCAATCAAATAATCTTATTTTATTTGATTTTTAAAACATTATAGCATTTTAGACTTGTGGAAAGAAATAGGAGTTGTGAGAGTTTTGTTGCAGTCTCTGACCAAGGATCCTGCTCCTCGTTGTGATGCAAACATTTGGTAAACTTTTGTAAATGGTCGGCTAAATGTGGATTAGAGACTGTGGCAGTGAAGAAACAACAGGAAGCAGAACTGGAGGTGGCAGAAATGAAGATGTTGGGGTTCTCGCTCGGAGTGACCAGGTTGGATAGGATTAGAAATGAGCTAATTAGAGGGACAGCCAAAGTTGGATGTTTTGGAGACAAGGTTTGAGAGAGCAGACTTCGATGGTTTGGAGATGTCCGTTCAAGAGAGTGAGTATATTGGTAGAAGGGTGCTGAAGATGGCATTCTCGAGGGGGGACATGTCAAAAGGCGAGAGTTTGTATATTGATAGAAGGGTGCTGAGGATGGAGTTACCAGGCAAAAGAGTGAGAGGAAGACCAAAGAGGAGGTTGATGGATGTTGTGACAGAAGACATCAGGGCAGTTAGTGTTAGAGAGGAAGATACAGGAGATAAGCTTAGATGGAAAAATATGACACGCTGTGGCGAAACCTAACGGGACAAGCTGAAAGGAAAAGAAGAAGACTATTGTTATCTCCAATTAAGTGTCACTAGTTGCCTCAATGGTTGTAAATTGTTTTGGGAACTCATTAAAGGGGGGTATGTTGTGTATTTTGGCATTATATAAGATACACATGTAGTGTATTTTGTGTAATGTATTCTGACATTATGTAAGAGAAATATTTGGTGTATTTTGGCATTATATTAGATAAAACCTGAGTGAGAAGAATTAAGGTCTGATCTTAGAAAGTAAGATCGACAACCTCCTGGTTCCAAATCTGCATTTATCTGTTTATCACACCCAAGTATGGAAGGCCCATGGACATCTCGGTGCAAGGAAAGGGGAAGGATTTGACAGGTGATGGAAACTCCACGGCAGGGCAAGGCAGGGAAGAACCCCTCTCTCCACACCCAGGGAGTCAGAGAGGGATTATTTATGAAACGGACAGGGGAACAGAAAAGGGACCATTTTTTTGCCGGGTTATCCGCAGTGATCTAAAAAAAAGACTGGATGGCTCTTTGGCCACCAAAACTAAACTCGCCATCCGCCATCTTAATACTCCCAAAACAACCATGCCGACCTGTGCAGCGACAGCGATTAACTATGTTAATCATCAGTTTCGTGGCTGTGAGAAAACATTCCACAGGTAAGTTAGAAAGATTTACTTTGTTTGTAAAGGGTTTCTTATTTTCTGATTATCTTAATTCACTCGAACAAAGTTTTTTTTTTAATGGTTGTTGTTCACTGTTCACTCTCTGCTTCACCATTATTGGCAGACGGTTTTCGCGAAAAAGCGATGTAGCTATTTTCCCAAACTTCATCAGTGGATAAGCAAGAAAACACATTTTCTGTGAAAAAATTGATGAATTTCAAAATACAGAACTCTGCAAATTGAATTTGAATTTCAAATTTGAGGAAACAAGTTTAAATTTTCTGTCTGAAATAGGACGTTGTACAGACAACAAATGAACAATGTGTTTAGCATGTATTTTCCCATTGCGAGTCCTTATTTTCAAAAATATACCTAACTTTTTTTTTATAACAAAAACTGCTTAGTATTAGCTATGTTATGATGATAGCGCTTCACACCGTATTTTGGTAAAAATTCACGTCACGGAACTCGATCCCCAATATTTCTTAGTAGTCATGGTGTTATATGTCTTACTTTGCACTTAGCCTCTTTTGGCTTACCAAGTCGAATTAAAAATCCTTCATGTTACCAGAACTGAAAAAATGTCAAAATACCACGACCAGTTTTAATTCTACATGCCAACCATAATCCAACCTGTAAACCATATCCTCCACACGTTTTGAGTGTACAACGGTGGCGGCCGAATGGCTTCAACCAATTGACATAACGCACGACGCGTATGTTTTTTTAAAATCAGTGTTTATCCGGACGAAATGCCTGCAGCTGTGACGCCTTTTCACAAAACTATTCAGGACCAAGCAAAACGACTTTGTTTTTCCAGGAACTGCGTTCTAAGGAACTCAGATGTTTGGCCATTCAGTGCTTCCGTTGTTCTTGTTCTCATGTTTTTGACTCATGGTGTTTTGCCATAAGAGTCGTTGCTTCTGTGGCACTCTCCGACCGAGGTTAGACAGACGTAGTGGTGAAAATGGAGGTGGCCGTCATCAAGCCGCCTGGAGAATCCTCACAAGGACTTAACAGACCTGTAGAGGGTCCGGTGGGTGGACTGACGTTTGAAGTATCTCTGCCGTCAAGGATCATGGAAGCTTCTCGGCCTAGTTTAGCTTGTCTCAAAGAGACACGTTTGTGATACTTTCCTGAGGACGGATAAAACGTGAGGTAAAGTTTTTTTTTTTCTTACTTTCTTTCAGCAACCTCCGTGTTTGGAGGGAATCACAATATCTAATATTAACACAAATATATTGGGAAAAACAACACACATTAGCTCCTACTTTCTATCACCTTTGTTTGAGGCAATGACGTATAATAAAAACTAGACTGCGTACTCGGAATCCATTGTCTGCGCCATGGTCAATTGACTCTGACTTCCGGTCAGGGCAAAACGCATGGTAAACATACATTGTTATGGAAAACGATGCGATAAATCAAAATACTTTGAATGTTTTGGATCCCCAGAGACATGATTATAGTCTAAACATTTGCAGCATGCCCAGGAAGATTTAAAAGAAACATTGACACATACATATGTCGTAGCAGGTACAGACCTTAAAAATATTCCCCATGCCAACTGCCACGCCCACCTCTCGTCTTCGTGTAGGAGGCATTTATTTCAATTAATATATTCCATAAATTACAAGGAATATTTCGGACAATTTTAAAATTACACAGCATCTCAAAACTTTCTACTTTGGCTTCAGACCAGACCTTTCCCACTCAGAGAAGAGGAAATCTCGTCCATTTTAAAACACATTGATCGGCTGCGTATGTACTGTATAATTTATAATTATGAGTGTACGTCTTGAAGGAGGGGGGATGGACGAGTGTAAAGTAAACTAGGAAAAGAGTGTGGCGGAGCAGCGGTCGTTGTTAGAGAAAGTTCCGTGTGCTGTGCAAAATGCCACAAACTGAATAACTGTATGTATACTTTCAATTTGCATTGAATTATTATTTTTGTGTGCAACGCAGAATATTTGCGAGACTGGATCAGCGGTACACAATTGCGCACGCTCATAGTTTAGTGGGACCAATGGCTGACGTTTTAATTTTTTTTAATTTATTTTTTTGCGGCACGCCATCCCGCAATCGACCAAGACTGCCTCGATCACAATCGATGCTTTGAGCACCCCTGCTATGAATCAAGAGGTTTCAAAGCATTGGAAGTTCATGCGAAACGACAAACGCGTCACACAATGAGAGGAAGCAAGGAAATTGAACTTTACCTTAGCTGCTACATTTGGATGTCAACCCAAGGCCAACAAACCCTATGGACTTCATCCCTTCTTTACGTCCACTATTCCCGGTATTGAGAGGCAAGATCCACAGAAACAACCAACCCCAGTTTCAGAGAGGGTAATCAATAACAAGGTGAGAGTTCAGAAGCAATTACTTGTAAAAATGTCTGTATTATTTACTGATAACAAAACATGACGTTAATAATGTCAAATTGATGCGTTTCAATCATTTACAAAAACAAGAAATTAAAAAGGTTTTTAATGGATACGATATACATGATATGAAAGCACGCTTGCATGCTGTGATGCAAATCTTTATTCAATTTACTTTCACTTCGAGTAGTTTACTGAGTTGAATTTTTAATTTTTGGGGGTAAAGACATGCACCTAAATAATAAACAATCAACAACTGTGTACAACAATGGTGTACATTTTGAAAATAGAATAGCAGTTATTTATAGATGTACTAGATATATTTCATTCATAATACAATTTGTAAAACTTGCACGGTAATATTGGTGATCATTCTTTGATCATGTTGATGATAATTGCATAGTATCTTTTTTTATGCAGCTGTGTATCTTTACCCAACACATTTCTATTTCTTTTTCTGTTTGATAAACTGTAGTAATTGATAATGCAATGTTTTTTTCCAGATTGTTTCCTTGTTCTGTCTTCTGCATGAATTGAAGAAAAGTGCATGTTGTATGGTTGCAAATTTTCCTGTCACAGGTTTTGAGATATTTCTGTTCCTTACTGTGATGTTATGTTGTTACCATAGCTATTATATGGAAATTTTCATTGCTTCTCCAGAGGTAGAAATAAAAATAGAATTATCTATTCTGTTACAGTGCCCCTCATCATGCCAATTACTTGAACACTGTGCTAACATTTGTAAAATGTTATAACTAACATTAATGCCGACAACAAAAAAGAAAAAAGACTGAAGTATAGGCATTTTTAGTCCACTAATTCCCTTTTGAATTGACTCTAACATGCTCAAGACACATTTAAATTATTTTTTTTAGCACATGTATCTTTTTACATTCCAGTGCATCCATGAAAACTGACGATAAACATTGACACGTTTTCAAATATTGTTGTAGTTTATACATAAATGAATTAATTCAACCTTTCATCAAAATATTTTAGGTACCTGTTCTCTGTGTTCCAGGCAATAGCATATGTTTCATATGATAATCCAACAAGTATTTTCTTTATTAAACTGTTAATTTGTCTTAAACTATTTTATATTTTCAAAGGTAAAAGCATACATTTGTTTCAGATTAATTGAAACTGAAAGTGACCGGAACAAATGTCTGTAACAGTCAAGATATCCCACAACAATGTTGTCTTTGAACCAGATAAAACAAGTGAGATACAATACATTCGGTTATTCAACGGTTATGGGAAGCATCACTAATTAACACTCCTTTCATTCCACTCTTGAGGCTTCACATATTAGTTGATATACCCGTCAAACGTCGATGGTAACACTATTCCATTTCCAGTGTGATTCATGATGTCATGAAAGAACATGGACCATAATTCCCGCAACGTTAGGTTTCTGTGAATATATTGATGTGATAAACATCCTTGCCATCTAGCATAAATGTGTATATATATGAGTGGGGTGAGGCACCAACTTAACAGTATAGTTCTCGATACCGAAGTGTCCATTACTTTTCTCAAGGCGTACAATCATCTCATGCGTTGCATAATCACCCACTCCACTTCAGCTCGTATATGTCTTCGTAGATACACGTTAGCAGATTACATAGTGATAGCAATATTATTATAATAACCAACAGAATCAGAGGGGGCACCAAAGTCCTCCTAGGAGTGACTGACATCCCTGAAAAGATGTCCCACCAGTGATGGGCTGAGGACTGTTGTACTATTTTAGCAGCATGTTGTACCCGTCCGCTGGCTACTAATGTGGACACCATGAGCTTGGAGATGTTAGACGTATGTGACTGTATAATTTTCTGAACTTCAGTGGATTGTTCCAATGCGCATTTGAAACGCTCCAGTGAGAGGTTCCAGGGATTCTTTAGTACATCCCATTGTACTTGTGTCAGCCGATTAGACACAGAGTAATTCGTCAAACGATACGTCTGGTTTCCCCAATGCCATAGGTGCACATTATATAAGCAACCAACGAAAGGAACCGATGGTACTTGTGAATTATTTTGCATTGTTGCCACACATAGAGCGTGTGGTCCGATTTGCCACAACATCTCCCTTTGTGGCTCCCTCGTCCAGTCACAAAGTACAGCCTCTGAGTCGGTTAAACATGGATTGCTGTGTCCCTGTTGTAATGTACACGCCATTCCTCTGTCTGTTTCGTCACACATTTTCATCTCATAGGTCGTATTAGTTCCCACATCCATCCACTCTCCATCCGGATGTAAAAAACAAAATCCTGTGGCAGTAATCACCGGTAATACTTGATACTTACATATCGTTTTGACAGTAGACACATTTTACTGAGTCCAATACCCAGCACAATATGTACTGTTGCATTTTGTTTGCTCCGAGTGTAACTGTAACCAAAGTTTGCTACTAATATTCCAAACCCGTCTCCATTCGTGATAATTTTCCATTGTCATTATTCTCTGGAATCGCTCTTTTTGTGCTTCCGCATGTATCATTTGCAATGCACAGGTTGTCCAATTACCTATATGTGATAGATTCTTTAACGCATCATATGTTTCATTCCATAATTTTAACTCCCATGTAAATGCCTTTTTCGAAACATCTGTGTTTTCCAATTGCCCTATCATAGCTTTTGGAAGCCATACCCCTACTTGATGTATAGCCTCTGATGCATGTTGCCCTGTGTTAGATAACATTGTTCTGGTTACTTCGTTATCTGCAGCATTAGCTACACCAAACAGTGTTCCCGTTCCTCCTAAGAGAGTATCATACCAAGCTCTACGTCTTCGTGTAGAGTATGGTATATCGGGGAATTTTATTTCCCAGTACACTCGGGTTTTAACCCTGGCTTGTGCCATGTGTGTACAGGTATCTAATACTGGTGCTATGTGTGTTCTTATAGCATTAGGTTTCCCAGGTAACACCCATATTATATACAAAAATGTGTTCCGTCCCGAGATTTCAGCGCTGTTAAAAAAAAAACAGAGTTTCCTTTACGGTAATTGTCCACCTCGTCCAGTTGTGCTCATTGCAGGTCTCGGTCGTCCTGTTGTAGTGGCACATGGGGACTACTGAAGTAACGGTTAAGTTGCATCCTTGTTCCACCACCGGAATGTCCTTCCCTCCAAGGCACCTTTTGCACTTCCACATCTGACAATTGCTGGTGACGTTTACCACGTCGCAAGCTCGTTAAGATGGACAGGTGTAGTCTCCTTGAGTACGGTCCTGGGTACTGCTTTTCCAGCTTATGTGGAGCCGCTGGACCTGCTCCAATTTGTCACCCTCCGTCATTGCGCAGCAGAGTTGGACCATGGCACCAAGGACAAGGATACGCGTGACCCAGCAGACGACACTGTCACCTCTTGGGCCCTCGGTCTTCCCTGGTCCGGCCATGGCGCCTCTCCGATGATGGTCTTCCAATCAGCAAATACCACCACGGCATCTGTGTTACGACAAATAGTGCATACTACAAACATGTGATTAGTTCTCTCTTGTATAACATTTTGACACCGGTACATTTACCCATTTTTCCTCTCCAGGATATAAGACGCTCACAGGAGCATCTTGCCCTTGAGCTATAATTTCTGCTGCTCGGGGAGGACCGTCTGGCTGTTTTACCCAAACTTTTGCCCCTGCCAAATCAGTGGAGCCAAATCCTCCCTCCCGTCTGGTGGTTATCATCACAGGTTTAGGTATTTCTTTTACCTTGGTTACAAGGCAAGGCTTCACTATCAATTGAGCAATTTTGTCCCCTCTTTCCACTGTAAGGGGCTGTTCTGCTAATAATTTGCATACCACTCCAATTTCTCTTTGATAGTCCGCATCAATTACTCCGGCTTGAATTGTTAACCCTTTTAGTGATAACCCACTTCGTGGTTGAATGTGTCCATATGTCCCTGGTGGACATTGGAGCCCCAATCCTGTTTTCACTATTTGGATTTCGTTGGGGACCAGAGTGATGTTTGTGAGGATTTTCAAATCCAATCCCGCTGAGCCTGGAATAACTCGTACGGGAATTTCAGCTTGAGGATCAATTTTCCACATTTTAATTTCCCCATTGGAATTTTGTACCGGTTCCCCCATTATCATTCGTATTAGGGGCGTTATTCCCGACCCAAGCGGTCTCTTATTAATCTGATTCACCGCCTCAGGTAAGTCTTTGCACCATTTGTCCAGCGTTCTGTTTCGAGATAGCTTTTTCAATGTTTCCTTAAGAATTCCATTCATTCGCTCTATTAGCCCAGCAGCCTGTGGATAATAGGGAATGTGATAGATCCATTCTACATGGTGAGTCTTTGCCCACTCTTTAGACTCCTTTTTCCCCTATTTTAATTCGCTCAGACACATACCATTTCCATTTGATAATACTAGCTTCCTGTGCGGTTCCTATTCTATGTGTCGTCGGGTTACCTTTAACCCATGTCAAAATCGGTATATGTGTTCTCATTAACACCTCATGGCCCACCGTTTGAGCCTCAGTTTCAACCAATGCCCTTCTTCTTCTTCTTTCTTTTCCTTTCGGCTTGTCCCGTTAGGGGTCGCCACAGCGTGTCATCTTTTGCCATCTTAGCCTATCTCCTGCATCTTCCTCTCTAACCCCAACTGCCCTCATGTCTTCCCTCACCACATCCATAAACCTTCTCTTTGGTCTTCCTCTCGCTCTTTTGCCTGGGAGCTCCATCCTCAGCATCCTTCTACCAATATACTCACTCTCTCGCCTCTGAACATGTCCAAACCATCGAAGTCTGCTCTCTCGAATCTTGTCTCCAAAACATCCAGCTTTGGCTGTCCCTCGAATGAGCTCATTTCTAATCCTATCCAACCTGGTCACTCCGAGCGAGAACCTCAACATCTTCATTTCTGCCACCTCCAGTTCAGCTTCCTGTTGTTTCTTCAGTGCCACCGTCTCTAATCCGTACATCATGGCCGGCCTCACCACTGTTTTGTAAACTTTGCCCTTCATCCGAGCAGACACTCTTCTGTCACATAACACACCAGACACCTTTCGCCAGCTGTTCCAACCTGTTTGGACCCGTTTCTTCACTTCCTGACCACACTCTCCATTGCTCTGTATTGTTGACCCCAAGTATTTGAAGTCGTCCACCCTCGCTATCTCTTCTCCCTGAAGCCTTACTCTTCCCCCTCTACTTTTCTCATTCACGCACATATATTCTGTTTTACTTCGGCTAATCTTCATTCCTCTCCTTTCCAGTGCATGTCTCCATCTTTCCAATTGTTCCTCTGCGTGCTCCCTGCTTTCACTGCATATGACAATATCATCTGCGAACATCATGGTCCAAGGGGATTCCAGTCTAACCTCATCTGTCAGCCTATCCATTACCACTGCAAACAGGAAGGGGCTCAGAGCTGATCCCTGATGCAGTCCCACCTCCACCTTAAATTCCTCTGTCACACCTAAGGCACACCTCACCATTTTTCTGCTGCCATCATACATGTCCTGTACTATTTTGACATACTTCTCTGCCACACCAAACTTACGCATGCAGTACCACAGTTCCTCTCTTGGTACTCTGTCATAGGCTTTCTCTAGATCCACAAAGACACAATGTAGCTCCTTCTGACCTTCTCTGTACTTTTCCACGAGCATCCTCAAGGCAAATAATGCATCTGTGGTACTCTTTCTAGGCATGAAACCATACTGTTGCTCGCAGATACTTACTTCTGTCCTGAGTCTAGCCTCCACTACTCTTTCCCATAACTTCATTGTGTGGCTCATCAACTTTATTCCTCTATAGTTCCCACAGCTCTGAACATCCCCTTTGTTCTTAAAAATGGGAACTAGAACACTTTTCCTCCATTCTTCAGGCATCTTTTCACCCGCTAGTATTCTGTTGAATAAGTTGGTCAAAAACTCCACAGCCATCTCTCCAAATTGCTTCCATACCTCTACCGGTATGTCATCAGGACCAACTGCCTTTCCATTTTTCATCCTTTTGTAGTGCCTTTCTGACTTCCCCCTTAGTAATCATTTCCACTTCCTGGTCCTTCACTCTTGCCTCTTCAGCTCTTCCTTCTCTCTCATTTTCTTCATTCATCAACTTCTCAAAGTATTCTTTCCATCTATTTAGCACACTACCGGCACCAGTCAACACATTTCCATCTCTATCCTTAATCACCCTAACCTTCTGCACATCCTTCCCATCTCTATCCCTCTGTCTGGCCAACCTGTAGAGATCCTTTTCTCCTTCTTTCGTGTCCAACCTGGTGTACATGTCTTCATATGCCTCTTGTTTAGCCTTTGCCACCTCTACCTTTGCCCTACGTCGCATCTCGATGTACTTCTTTCGCCTCTCCTCAGTCCTCTCAGTATCCCACTTCTTCTTCGCTCATCTCTTTCCTTGTATGACTCCCTGTATTTTGGGGTTCCACCACCAAGTCTCCTTCTCCCCTTTCCTACCAGATGACACACCAAGTACTCTCCTGCCTGTCTCTCTGATCACCTTGGCTGTCGTCGTCCAGTCTTCCGGGAGCTTCGGTTGTCCATCGAGAGCCTGTCTCACCTCTTTCCGGAAGGCCGCACAACATTCTTCCTTTCTCAGCTTCCCCCACATGGTTCTCTGCTCTACCTTTGTCTTCTTAATCTTCCTACCCACCACCAGAATCATCCTACATACTACCATCCTATGCTGTCGAGCTACACTCTCCCCTACCACTACTTTACAGTCAGTAACCTCCTTCAGATTACATCGTCTGCACAAAATATAATCTACCTGCGTGGTTCTACCTCCGCTCTTGTAGGTCACTATATGTTCCTCCCTCTTCTGGAAATAAGTGTTCACTACAGCCATCTCCATCCTTTTTGCAAAGTCCACCACCATCTGCCCTTCAAAGTTCCTTTCCTGGATGCCGTACTTACCAATCACTTCTTCATCGCCCCTGTTTCCTTTACCAATATGTCCATTACAATCTGCACCAATCACAACTCTCTCCCTGTCTGGGATGCTCAGAACTACTCCATCTAGTTCCTTCCAGAATTTCTCTTTCAACTCTAGGTCACATCCTACCTGTGGTGCATAGCCGCTAACCACATTATACATAACACCCTCAATTTCAAATTTTAGTCTCATCACTCGATTTGATACTCTTTTCACCTCCAAGACATTCTTAGCCAGCTCTTCCTTTAAAATAACCCCTACTCCATTTCTCTTCCCATCTACTCCGTAGTAGAATAATTTAAACCCTGCTCCCAAAATTCTAGCCTTACTACCTTTCCACCTGCTCTCTTGGATGCACAGAATATCAACCTTTCTCCTAATCATCATGTCAACCAACTCCTGTGCTTTTCCTGTCATAGTCCCAACATTCAAAGTCCCTACACTCAGTTGTAGGCTCTGTGCATTCCTCTTTTTCTTCTGACGCTGGATCCGGTTTCCTCCTCTTCTTTGTCTTCGACCCACAGTAGCTGAATTTCCACCGACGCCCTGCAGGTTAGCAGTGCCGGGGGTGGGCGTTGTTAACGCGGGCCACGACCGATCCGGTATGGGATTCTTTAGATGAACGCTCATATTTGTTTGGCACAGTTTTTACGCCGGATCCCCTTCCTGACGCAACCCTCCGCATTTATCCGGGCTTGGGACCGGCCTACAGATTGCACTGGTTTGTGCCCCCATAGGGCTGCATTAGTTTCAACCAATGCCCAATAGCATGCTAATAGCTGCTTTTCAAAAGGTGTGTACCTTAGGCCTGCTTCTGGTAGCTTTCTCGACCAGAATCCCAAGGGTTTACGAATCCTATCTTGCTTTTGCCACAAACTCCAGTTAGCGTATTCATTTAACGCCGACACCTGCAATTCTACCGGTCCCGATTTCATTTTTCCCAGTGACACTGCTTGCTGTATCGCTTCCTTCGCCATATCAAATGATCGCTGTTGTTCTTCTCCCCAACTAAAGTATCATTATTTCTTTAGGAACTTTGAGCTTTTCCAGGTGCTCTGCTACCACCCGGTGGCAGATTGTGGGACTATGTAAATAACCCTGTGGTAGTCTGGTAAACGTGTAGTGGCGCCCTTCCCAGGTAAACGCAAATTGATTCATCCTATCCTCAGGAATAGGAATAGTGAAAAATGCGTTAGCCAAATCTATGACCCCATACCACGTTCCGGGATGATGTTGCACTCGTTCTATAATTGTCACTGCGTCGGGCACCGCGGAAGTCAATGCAGGTGTGTGTTTATTCAATCCTCTGTAGTCTACTGTCATCCTCCCAGAGTTATCTGATTTCCTGACTGGCCACAACGGATTGTTCTAGTTTGTCGTCACTGTTTTCAATACACCAGCTTCTAAATATTCTTTAATGGTCGCCGAAATTTCTTCCTGTCCTCCAGGTATCCGGTATTGCTTTTGACTAACTACCTGTGTAGCTTGTGGTATCGGAAAAGGTGGCATTTTTACTTTACCCACCCATATTGCATGTATTTTCTGTGGATTTACTCCGAATTCAAATCTCCCGGCTGTCAAATAAAGTGTCATTCCGGCTCATATGTCCATGCCCACTATCCACTCTGGGGTAGGGGTTATAATCACCATATATGTTTTTTAGGCATATTTCCTATTTTCAAAGGTAACTTTACATGTTTTCCATAAATCACTTTTCCTCCTAGTCCTGTTAATGTTACTAGGGGTCTTTTCATTTTCTCTGGATTTCCATAAATTATTGAGCCCTCCGCCCCGGTATCTACTAACGCTGTTACTGTTTGAACTGATTTATCCCAATAAATTTCCATATCATATACTTCAAAAGACACAGTCGTAGTTAACAAAAAGGAACCGATTCATCCTTTGTAAAACTGTACATGCAAAACTAGTGCACATTATTCAGAAGATATGACAAGCATACAATATAGTATTTGGATAGCTTTTTCGGTAAACAAAGATCTTTGTCACGTTAAGTCTATTGAAACACTTGTAGAAAGGCAACACATGCGTACAAACACATCCATGCACGATAGAAAGGCAACACCCGCGCGCGCACATGCGTACAAAACACATACACGCACGATAAGAGTATGGTTGTAAGCAGTATTATGTGCAAAAGTGAACATTCATTCATTTCCTATACTGCGTTATCCTCACTGTTTAATGCACTGATCTAAAAAAACAAAAACAAACAAAAAAAAAAAAAAACTGGATGGCTCATTGGCCACCAAAACTGTCGTCTCCATCCGCCATCTTGATACTCCCAAAACAACCATGCCGACCTGTGTATAATCTTCTCTAGTCATGAACAATTCTGGCTCTTAGCCTCAATAACTGGCATATTTATTTCGACCAAATGCAAGTTCTCAAAACACAGTTGACATTGTGTGAAATCAATCATACGAGCCTCTTACCTATGCCGAGAAGGTGGAGAGCCGATCACCCAGGTAGAGGTCCGCTTGTCAACCAGCTGGGCGTCCGTACGAAACCCGCAGCAGACTCTACCTGTTTGTACTCTGCATCTCTCTATTATACTTTTCAGTTGCGTGCGAGAGAAAGGGCGGGTGGCCTACCCGTCCCACCTGGCGCCGCAACGATTGTTTCCTGATTTACTATTGACACCTAAGTGTGTCCTTCAGGCTCTGAAAAACATCTTACGCAGCGATAACTGTGAAGACATCCCACAACAATGTTCGTCTTTGGTATGCATGCGAACAAGATAGTTAAACGGTCCAGACGTCTTGACCAGAAAAACAAGTGATGCGAAAAACAAGTGAGTGATACGAAAAACAAGTGAGTGTATGCATGCGATTAAGATAGTGAAAAACAAGTGAGTGAAAAACAACTTATATAACCATGGTTGCACAATACATTCGGGTATTCAACAGTTATGGGAAGCATCACTAATTAACACTCCTCTCACCCCCCTAAAGCCAGCACCGCACAGATGTGATGAGCCGCGATGGCTCATCTCCACCGCAGAAGTGGATCGGACAGGATGCGGTTTGCTCGTGATCAGATATCATCTGAATATGGCTCGAAACAATAGTGTAATATTGCCCCGGTAACTTCACTCGGTTGTGTGGTGTTGTCCTTTTCGAAAAGAGCTTCGGTGTCAGAAGGAGTGTCGGAAAAATCCGAATATCTCTGTTGTTCGGCTTCCATAGTAGCAGGCACTGCGCGTTTTCAATGGCGGAAGTGACGGTGACGTAAAGGACCGAGGACGCGACTAATATGGCGACCACTTGGATGTCGAGGGACACTCAATTGCGCAACTTTGTGCATGGATGACGCATCTCCGCACACTTTTTTTTTTTCCTGTGTAGACATTGAAATGAATACTGTTATATGTATTTTTCATTATAATATCTATTTTAGAATGTTTATGGGGATGACAGTCCCACTTTAAGCTTCAAGTTCAAGTCTACATTCTCATGAAGGTTAAACTGAAACACACATACTGGCTAAAAGTTACTTCGTTGCGACCGCCTGGACAGTTTTGACAGCCAACAGCGCAACAAGAATTAACCTTAACACCAAAAAAGCTCAACCTAACATAGTCCAACTAAATTTGATGGTTTTATGTTTCACAATGTACAATTGTCAGGATGTCAACTCTCAATTGAAAAAGTAAACAAAGCAATGTTTTGCCCTGACCGAAAGTTGAAGGCGAATTACCGCGTGAAAGGGGCCTGTGCACGGTCTAGTTTTTATTGTATGTCATTGGTCTGAGGTCTTGAAATAATATAACATTCGTTTTCTCAATCATTATTTTTAGTCTAATCTGAATTGTGAATCATTTTGATTGAACAATGTAATGTTTCAACAATTGATTTATTTTTTGCTCACACAAGCTCTTCAATGTCTTTTTTTTCCTTCTTTTTTTACAATGCAGTTTCACGTGTTACTGTTTACATGTTGTTGACTTTGGTACCTTGCCATTTGAACTAATGTACTTTTTAACTCACAGTGTCCAAATCTTGATATATTTGGTTCACATGTATGATTTGCACTTGCTTTTCTCATCCTTCCAACATAAGGCGGAAAGTGTTGTGAACATCCTGTGAAAATGTGTGCAAGGAGGACTGCAGCATATGAGGAGGAAGTTTGGGGAACGAAAGAAGAGAAGGCGCCACTCAGTGAACAACTGGACGCTGTGTTCAGTCTGCAACCTCGAATTGTCCTACACAGAGTAGGTTGGTTCACTTTTGCGTGCATTTTAACTTTGATTCTGTAATGTGTACAGTATGGGTCTGTGGCAATGGCGGAGCGATGTGGTTGCCACTGGCATCCAAAAGGGGGCTGGGTACCAGTGACTGCCAACCCCTGAATCAATCAATTAAAGGTCAGATGACAGATGATACGGGATCATTTAATATTCAAATTGGCATTGTTTGTCGTACATAAATGGAACTTCCAGCAAGTTTTCAACTCCAGTTTAGCTAAAAAGGAGAGTTTTATTACACGTTTTGAGCACTCACAAATATACCCGAATCTCAATACACCAGTGTGGGGTTACACTGTCCATTGCAAGGACAACCAGAAGTAATGTTGCAATTGACAAACAGTGTGCTACATTCTATACACAATGGGGAACAACATGTTGGAATATGAGGAGGAGGAGGAGGATTTCAACTTTTAACTGAACTTGGCATCGTCAAACCATACATGTCTGAATCAATCAGGAGGTCGGAACCTGACAATGATGACTGGCTGCCAAGTAGCAGGTGTACAACAGAAAAAGATAGGCTACAAGTTCAATGTGACGGTATGTCAAAAAGGTCTTTTCGTACAGACATGTCTTGAAATAATGGGGTGCCATTATTTTTTCGCATGACTATATACTATGTTTCAGTGACATGACAAAAGCTTTTAGATAGTATGCAATGTTCCTTGACAGTAATCTTTCGTTTTTCGCGGTTAATTGGGAACACAACCACCCACGAAAACTAAAAAACCGCAAAGTAGCGGGGGATGTATGTTTATGTGGGTACCAGAACATTTAAAATATGTTAACAGTATTTGTACTTTGCATGTTTGAGACAAAAAGTATTTCAGAATCAGCTTTAATGGCCAAGTGTGTTATATTCTAACCCCTAATCCTACACATAAGGAATTTTTCACTGGCAGTTGGTGCTGCCCTGGAATGACATTCGGAGCAAACAACAAGGAATGATAACATCGCAGCAAGAACAAAGAGCAAGAGACATTTCTGTGAAAGGAACTATTCCTTAAAGACGTGCAAGATGTAAAATCTATATAGATAAGTGTGTTAACAATGTCAAATGTGCAAAGGGAGCAGTTTAAAGTGATGAATCGTGCAGAGTGGCCATCACAAAGCCCTGATGTGAATCCCATAAAATAATTTGTGGGGAGATCATAAAAGGGTATTGTGAGCAACGCAATTCACAAACATGTTACACTAGTTTTGTCATGAGGAATGGGACAGGATTCTACCAGAGTACTGTTAGAAAGTTGTGGAAGGCTAAGGGTACATTATACTCCTACGATCGTGGCACCCAACAAAGCCCGCATTGCTTCATGTGGCCGACGGATTTCCCCGCGCAGCAGCTCTGCAACTTGTCAGTAGCCTACCGCACATATCTCAAAAAATGTTGCTCAACGGCAATAACTGTGGAGCTCATTTCTCGTGATTGGCCCGTTTATTCACATGCAGTGATAACGTACTTACTGTTCGTCCTGGCTCCACATTAGCACCTACACTACTCCCTTCGCGATCTATTTTACAGCATAATTAATACGTCTGGTAATTTCGGTCCATTTGTTCAAGAAGACATGCTTACACAGTCGCCATTGTGTTTGCTTTGTTCCTTATCATCAAAATGCAAGTAAAAACTGCAACTGCACAAAAGGAACTGTTCAAAATGTGCTGATAAAAATTGTGCATGTCTGTTGCGCTCTAAAATAAACTAAGCGGAGAACCACAGTGACATCAGCATGGTTACTGCATGCGTGAGTACAATGAAACCTTTCCGCAAAACATGAGCCAAGTCATGCAGTTCAAAGGAAATGCTACCTGAGACTAAAAAATGTATGGAAACTTTTGACTAACCAACACTGTGGATAGTGGGGATGGGATGCTGCTGACTTTCACTTGGAATAGTGTCTTTTGAGAGAATACTTCGAGCTCCTCAATTTCACCTTCCTATGACGAATCAGAGTGTGGGTTCTTCTGAGGCGGGCTCTCCTATCTATTGGGTTATGGTCTTCAACGTGTTTAAAAAAATTCCTTGCTGGCAAGGCCTCGAGAGTGAATGAGATTTGCTCGGAGTTCCTAATGGCTCAGGATGTTGTAGGGCTGTCCTGGTTGAAACGCCTCTGCAGCATCCTGTGGCCATTGTGGACAGTGCCTCTAGATTGGTAGACTGGGGTCTGACTGGGTTTACAAAGGATGGTTGTGTTCCAACTACAGGGGTATCACACTCCTAGGACTTCCTGGTAAAGTCTGTCCAGGGACGCTGGAGAGGAGGATCCATCCAGAAATTGTATCTCAGATTCATGAAGCGCAATGTGGTTTTCGTCCTGACCGTGGAATAGTGGATCAGCTCTTCACCCTTGTCAGAGTCCTCGGGGACGCATGGAAGTTCGTTAAACCACTCTGTTTGGTGGACTTTGAGAAGGTTTTCTGGAAGGTTCTCTGGGAGTATGGCGTAACAAACCACCTGATATGGGATCTTTGGTCCCTGTACGATCGGTGTTGGAGTTTAGTCCGCACTGCCCTCAGAGATCCATCCATCTATCCATCTTCTAAAGCTTTTCAGGGCCGGGTTGCGAGGGCAGTAGCTTGTGCAGGTTTTCCCCAGCCACTTACTCCAGCTCTTCGGGAGGGATCCCGAGGCGTTCCCAGGCTAGTCGAGACATATAATCTCGACAGCATGTCCTTTGTTGTCCTCAGGGTCTCTTTCCAGTGGGATGTGCCTGGAAATCCAGGGAGGTGTCTGGGAGACATCTGAATCAGATGCACCAGCCACTGCATTTGGCTCCTCTCAATGCGGAGGAGCAGCGGCTCTACACTGATCCCCCCTCGGATGACCAAGTTTCAATAAGCCTCAGCCCGGACACCCTGCGGAGTAAACTCATTTCAAACGCTTGTATCCAGAATCAGCTCATGACCATAGGTGAGGGTAGAAACGTAAATCGATTGGTAAATTGAGAGCTTCCTCTTTCGCCTTAGCTCTCTTGAGCACATTGGTAGAACGGTGCTGAGGATGGAGCTGTTGGGCGAAAGAGCCAGAAGAAGACTAAAGAAAAAGGTTAATGGATGTTGTGAGGGAAAACATGAGGGCAGTTTGTGTTCGAAAGGAAGATACAGAAGATAGGCTGATATGGAAAAAGATGACACGCTGTGGCGACCCCTAACAAGACAAGTCGAAAGGAAAAGAAGATCTTTTGCTGTTTTTTTCCTTTTTGCACTTCCCAGCAACCGTTACTGTGAGCTCCTCCCAGCTGACCGAGCTTCTAAATCTATCTTTAGGGAGAGCCTAGATACCCTGCAGAGGAAGCTCGTTTTGGACGCTTGTATCAGCGATCTTGTTCTTTTGGTCATGATCGTGACTTTAGATCAGGGTAGGAACATAGATCGACCAGTAAATTGAGATCTTAGCCTTTCGACTTAGCTCCCTCTTTACCACAACGGACAGAAACAAAGTCCGCATCACTGCAGACTCTGCATTGATCTGCCTGTCGATCTTCCACTCTGTTTTTCCCTCACTCGTGCACTAGACCCCATGATACTTTAACTCCTGCACTTGGGAGAGTATCTCATCTCCGACCTCGAGAGGGCACGGCACCCTTTTCCCGATAGGACCACTGTCTGATTTAGAGGTGCTGATTCTCATCCTAGCCACTGAACACTCTTGTTGCGAATCGCTGTGAGCATTGGAAATCACACCTTGATGAAGCCAACAGAACCATATCATCTGAAAAGATCAGAGAGGTGATGCTGAGGCCACCAAACCAGACCCCCCTCATGCCTAGGTTGCATCTACAAATTCTGTTCACAAAAGGTATGAACAAAATCGGTGACAAGGGACAGCCGAGGCGGAGTCCAATTCTCACTGGAAACGTGTCCGACTTATTGCCGGCAATGCGGATCAAATTCTGACACCAGTCGTAAAAGAACTGAACAGCCCATATCAGGGGGTTCAATACCCCATACTCCCAAAGAACCTCCCCACCCCCACTGGACTCTCCAAGGGACACGGTGGAATACTTTCTCCAAGTCCACAAAACTCATTGAAACTGGTTGGGTGAACTCCCGTGCAGCCTCGAGGATCCTGCTAAGGGTGTAGAGGTAGTCTACTGTTCCACGGCCAGGATGAAATCACATACCTCCTTAATCTGAGTTTTGACTTCTTGATGGACCCTCCTCTCCAGCACCCATGAATAGACCTTACCAAGGAGGCTGAGGAGTGCGGTCCCCCTATTGCTGGAACACACCCTTCGGCCCCCCTTCTAAAAAAGGGGGAGCCCCAAATCAGTCTGCCAATCCAGTGGCACTGTCCACGATGTCCATGCGATGTTGCAGAGGCGTGTCAACCAGGAAAGCCCCACAACATCCAAACCCTTTAGGAACTACGGGCGAACCTCATCCAGCGAGCAGTGTAAACTCCTGCCCCTCCTCCTGAATGTTTGTCCTCCCTCACTAAATAAGTCATTCCATCAGTAGCTATCTGCCACAATTGTGAGTTACTTTGTAAAAACAACAGCCCATTTCCATGACTGCAATATGCAGTTGCATATTGTAAACTAATGACATTTGACCTATTTGTGTTTGTCTTCTTTTGTCTTGCAGACGTCAGTGAAAATCTTCATCCAGAGAGGCAGCAGACAGTGTCCCATAACATCAAAGAAGAAGAGGGGGAAGAGGTTCAACACATCAAAGAGGAGGAGGAAGTGTTCCTACACGTGAAAGAAGAAAAGGAGGAACTCATCCCGGTTCCATCCACTGGTGTCCATTTGAATAGTAAAAATGAAGGTCAAAGTGAGATTAGACGAGGGGCGGCGCCTCCAAGCAGGAACAGCTCAAGTGATGGAGTTTACTGTGAAGAATCACAAACAGACAATGATGATGAACACTCGGATGGTGATAAGACTTGTCACACTGCCAGGAAAAGCTGGAAATGTTCTCAGTGTCGGAAAACCTTTGCTTCTAAGAGCAATTTTAAAAAACACTTGAAAATACACACTGGAGAGAAGCCATTTCTCTGCTCAGTTTGTGGTCAAAGATTCACACAAAAGGGAAACTTAAAAACACACACAAGAACCCATACTAATGAGAAACCTTTTTCCTGCTCAGTTTGTGGTCAAAGATTTACTAAGAAGGGAAACCTAAAAAGACACACAAGAGCACACACTGGTGAAAAACCTTTTTCCTGCTCATTTTGTCGTCAAAGATTCACTCAGAAGGGACATTTAAAAATACACACAAGGACCCACACGGGTGAGAAACCTTTTTTCTGCTCAATTTGTGGCCAAAGATTTTCTGTGAAAGAAAACTTAAAAACACACACAAGAACACACACAGGTGAAAAACCTTTTTTCTGCACAATTTGTGGTCAAAGATTCACTCAGAATGGAAACTTAAAAATACACACAAAAACACACACTGGTGAGAAGCCTTTTTGTGGTCAAAGATATTCTATCTACAGTCGTGTTCAAAATGGTAGCAGCCCTATGTGGCTAACCAGATAAATCCACACTTTCAGTATGTTTTTTATTGCTACATGTCAAAACAAGTTACCAGCAGGTGCAGTTGATGCTCAGAAAACCAACAAGACCCAGCTTTCGCGATATATACACTCTTAAAGCTGTGCAATTGGCAATTTGTTCAAGGGGGGGGGGGGTGTTAAAAAATAATCTGCGGTTGACTTCACAAACATAACAAACATTTTTTACAATTTTTTTTTGGTTTCTAGAATCTACCAATCCTTTGAATCACTGTACTAATATTTAGTTGTATGACCACAGTTTTTTTTTTTTTTATTACTGCTTCATATCTGCGTTTCATTTCAGCTGTTGTTCCACTCCTGGATTCCTGAATGACATTCCACAATTCCTTTACATTTCGTGGTTTTGCTTTAGAAATAGGATTTTTTTATGTCGCTCCACAAACTTTTGATCTGAACAATGTGTTGAACGATCCATTTTCCTCAGGATTTCAAGGAGAAATGCATGTTTAACAGGTGTTGGCTTCATCCTTAAAAAAGGGCCACCTATTTCATGCCTGTTTTTCACAAAATTGATGACCTCACTACTTTATTTTTTTTTTTAACTTACCCCTTTCAACAAATTGCCCCATTGCAGAGCCTTAAATGTATATCACGAATGCTGGGTCTTGGTTTTCTGAGAATCTACTGCACCTATTGGTAACTTATTTGACATGTGAGCAATAAATATACAAAAATGTAGATAATCTGGTTACTCACATTGGACTGCTATTATTTTGAACACTACTATAAGTACTCTGAAAATAAGCAAGTTTAATTTTGCTGAGAAAAATAATGCAAAATCAGGCAGCACGGTGGGGCAACGAGTTAGAGCATTGGCCTCACAGTTCTGGGGTTCAAATCCTGGATCCGCCTATGTGTAGTTTGTATCTTCTCCTCATGCCACGTGTGTTTTCTCTGGTTACTCTGGTTTCCTCCCACATCCCGAAAACATACAACATAATTGGAGACTTTCAATTGCCCCTAGGTGTGTGCGACTGTTGTCTGTCTCTATGTGACATGTAACTGATACAAATGAATAGGCTACTATTGCTTGAGTGTAATAAATCAAACTCATATTAATTCATGAAAAATGTATTCAAATGCACCCTCCCTGAATAATAAAACTAGCCTTTTGAAAAGGTTAAGTATAAAACAATCTAAATTACATTTTTACAGTTTCTGTGCATTATTCTCTTTTCTTTAGTTTTCTACAAATGCAAAGTCAGAATCAGCTTTAATGGTCAAGTATTTAACAACACAAAAATAATTTTTCTCCGGCAGTTGGTGCTGCCGGGTACAACATTCATGTTGAGAACAAACAAACAAGAACGAAGAACAATAGACATTCAATTAATAGGGAACTATTCCTTGTAAGAGTCACACTTGTGCAAAGATGCAGTCTTCTACCTTTTCAAGCAATTAGTGTGTGTACCACAATATGTTAAGCTTATACAGAAGTAAGTTTCTTTTGGCTTGTGCCTTTCAGGGTTGCCATAGCGTGTAACCCTAACCCTTCCTGAAGCAACCCTTGTCAGGGAGTAGAGGAGTGCCCTTAAAAATTTTGTGGTTTACCGTTATAGACCAGTGCAATGACAATTGCGATTATCAACAGTAAATTAAACAGTAATTACTAATACTGTGTCCCAACAAGTGTGCAAGGCAGAAGATAATCGGTTCGCTGATCAAGAATTTAATGACTTAATTGCAAAGAACTGCCCGCTTTTGTCCTAGTTCGAGGGCATGCCAGTCTTCACGGATGGGTAGTTTGGTGCCGGCAATCCATTCAGTGGTTTTGATTGTCCGTTGCAGTCGTCATTTTGTGTTTTTCTTGTGCCAACCTCAAACCAGACTGTGATGGAGGTACAGAGTACTGATTCGATGACCGCTGTGTATAACTGAGCAGATCTTGTGGCAAGCCGTGTTTCCTCAGTAGCAGCAAGAAGTAAATCCTTTGCTATGCTTTTTTGAGTTGATGTCAGTCTCCCACTTCAAGTCCTGTGAGACTGTAATTCTCAAGAACTTGAAGGTCTTGACGTTTGACAAGACATTTCGACAGTGTGAGAGGCAGCTGTGATAAAGGATGCCTTCTAACAGGGTTCGCACGTGGCCCTAAAAACACCTACATTTCCAAAGGTGCATTTAGGGGCTCCTAAAAGTCCTTAAAAATCCGCGAAAACCGCTCAAGCCCCTAAAAAGGCCATAAATTAAAAAAGATCAAAGGGAGGACCTCTACCACCAAAATTCTCCCCACCAAAAAAATCTTCTATTTTAAAAAAAATAGCAATCCATCTGGCGTCCAAAACAGCCAGAAATTGTCAACGGAAGTCACCGTGTTGACAACTAGTCGGCATCTTGACGATATTCCATTGTTTGTTTCCGTGAGTAGGCATTTCACTTCGTCTTCGTTACGATCCAACTTGTATCATGGGGAAGTGCATTTTTCAAGATGCTTGAGTTGAAGGTAAGGAGTTTGGGAGCTGGGTTCGTCGAGATCCAAAAGATCGGCACATGTTTTACTGCCATCTGTGCAAGCAGAGTTACCAGCTTGAAAAGATGGGCGTCAAAGCGCTGGAGTCGCACCGGAAAAACAGGAGATACGCTGATTTGGCAAAGACTCTATCATCTTCCGTTGGTATGAATCTGTTTCTAAAATATCAAGATAGTGAAGCATCAACTTCAGGCAGTTGTACTAGCAGTGCATGCGCACCTACAGTTGTGCAGTGATCGACTTCAACCAGCCAGAAGTCAGGCTTTATGAACGTAGTTCAATACACGAAGACTGACTCGTTAAAAGGCAGAGATTGTGTGGACTTTAAAAGTGATCTGCAGCCATTACAGTTGCAAATCTTGTGAAAATAATTCGAAAGTGTTACCAGTCATGTTCCCAGACAGTGACATTGCTAAAAACTGCCTCTGTGGGGAAAGGAAGACTTTGTACCTGGCTACATTTGGCATCGCTGCCCACTTTTCATCACTCATGCCTCAAAGCCAAAAAAGCCAGAATAGAGACTGACATATCTACGCTTATTGAGAAGGCTGACAGGCTGTGTGAGGAGGCAAAAGAAAAGAGGAATCTGAGGTTTATCACCGAGGCCAATGCACTCGGAGGCAGAGCAAAAGACAAGAGAAACACTTTGGCACCTCTGCAGCAACAAATAGAGGAGGCACTGGGTAGGCTCAAGGAGCTAGAGTAGGGGTGCTGAAACAGACATCAGTAGAAGACATTTGTGTATATAGTTGCAATTGTAGTTAGAATCTGTTTTTTCCTTAGACTGTTGTCTGAAGACATTGACAACGGTCATATCAATGAGAACTACCACAAGGGGCGACAGGTGATCACTGTCACAGGTACTGAGGTACCGGAACATTTGATGAACCAAGAACGGTTGATGGCACCATTGGGTGAGTCTTTTTTCCTTATTTTTGATTTCCAACGATGGCCCTAAATTTTTTGTGTCGGCACTAAATTTTTTCCGTGTCAGCCCTAAATTTTTTGTGTCAGCCCCTAAGAATGCCCCTTAAAATCCCTTAAATTTTTTTGGTTAGACTGAGTATGAACCCTGCCTAAAGTCCACAATAATTTCTACTGTCTTTAGTGTTCAACGTCAGGTTGTGTTGGCCACACCAAAGGTTCAGTCTTGCCACTTCCTGTCGATTCACAGACTCTTCACTGTCTTTGATGAGGCCGACGACTGTGGTATAATCTGCAAACTTTGGCCAACGACTGTGGTATCATCTGCAAACTTCAGGACTTTGACATCCGGGTACCTTGTTTTGCAGTCGTTTGTGTAGACCACAATTGTTGACTTCGCAACTGTCAACACCAGTGGAACAATGTGAAAGGCTTGATAAGCATTAACATGTCGATCAAGTGAATCAACTCAATATTTTACTGTATTGACAAGAACATTACCATTTCATCTGCTTTTATGTTCAAACACTGGAAAGAAACTGACTTTTGGTGGCTTAATAAAGTACACTTCAACCAGTGTGGGTGATTCCATTTGCTTGTATGTCAAATTCCATTTTCCCCAATTCTTCTTTTCCTTTCGGCTTGTCCCGTTAGGGGTCTCCACAGCGTGTCATCTTTTGCCATCTTAGCCTATCTCCTGCATCTTCCTCTCTAACCCCAACTGCCCTCATGTCTTCCCTCACCACATCCATAAACCTTCTCTTTGGTCTTCCTCTCGCTCTTTTGCCTGGCAGCTCCATCCTCAGCATCCTTCTACCAATATACTCACTCTCTCGCCTCTGAACATGTCCAAACCATCGAAGTCTGCTCTCTCGAATCTTGTCTCCAAAACATCCAGCTTTGGCTGTCCCTCGAATGAGCTCATTTCTAATCCTATCCAACCTGGTCACTCCGAGCGAGAACCTCAACATCTTCATTTCTGCCACCTCCAGTTCAGCTTCCTGTTGTTTCTTCAGTGCCACCGTCTCTAATCCGTACATCATGGGCAGCCTCACCACTGTTTTGTAAACTTTGCCCTTCATCCTAGCAAACACTCTTCTGTCACATAACACACCAGACACCTTTCGCCAGCTGTTCCAACCTGCTTGGACCAGTTTCTTCACTTCCTGACCACACTCTCCATTGCTCTGTATTGTTGACCCCAAGTATTTGAAGTCGTCCACCCTCGCTATCTCTTCTCCCGCTACTTTTCTCATTCACGCACATATATTCTGTTTTACTTCGGCTAATCTTCATTCCTCTCCTTTCCAGTGCATGTCTCCATCTTTCCAATTGTTCCTCTGCATGCTCCCTGCTTTCACTGCATATGACAATATCATCTGTGAACATCATGGTCCAAGGGGATTCCAGTCTAACCTCATCTGTCAGCCTATCCATTACCACTGCAAACAGGAAGGGGCTCAGAGCTGATCCCTGATGCAGTCCCACCTCCACCTTAAATTCCTCTGTCACACCTAAGGCACACCTCACCATTGTTCTGCTGCCATCATACATGTCCTGTACTATTTTAACATACTTCTCTGCCACACCAGACTTACGCATGCAGTACCACAGTTCCTCTCTTGGTACTCTGTCATAGGCTTTCTCTAGATCCACAAAGACACAATGTAGCTCCTTCTGACCTTCTCTGTACTTTTCCACGAGCATCCTCAAGGCAAATAATGCATCTGTGGTACACTTTCTAGGCATGAAACCATACTGTTGCTCGCAGATACTTACTTCTGTTCTGAGTCTAGCCTCCACTACTCTTTCCCATAACTTCATTGTGTGGCTCATCAACTTTATTCCTCTATAGTTCCCACAGCTCTGAACATCCCCTTTGTTCTTAAAAATGGGAACTAGAACACTTTTCCTCCATTCTTCAGGCATCTTTTCGCCCGCTAGTATTCTGTTGAATAAGTTGGTCAAAAACTCCACAGCCATCTCTCCAAATTGCTTCCATACCTCTACCGGTATGTCATCAGGACCAACTGCCTTTCCATTTTTCATCCTTTGTAGTGCCTTTCTGACTTCCCCCTTAGTAATCATTTCCACTTCCTGGTCCTTCACTCTTGCCTCTTCAACTCTTCCTTCTCTCTCATTTTCTTCATTCATCAACTTCTCAAATTATTCTTTCCATCTATTTAGCACACTACCGGCACCAGTCAACACATTTCCATCTCTATCCTAATTCACCCTGACCTGCTGCACATCCTTCCCATCTCTATCCCTCTGTCTGGCCAACCTGTAGAGATCCTTTTCTCCTTCTTTCGTGTCCAACATGGTGTACATGTCTTCATATGCCTCTTGTTTATCCTTTGCCAGCTCTACCTTTGCCCTACGTCGCATCTCGATGTACTCCTTTCGCCTCTCCTCAGTCCTCTCAGTATCCCACTTCTTCTTCCCTAATCTCTTTCCTTGTATGACTCCCTGTATTTTGGGGTTCCACCACCAAGTCTCCTTCTCCCCTTTCCTACCAGATGACACACCAAGTACTCTCCTGCCTGTCTCTCTGATCACCTTGGCTGTCGTCGTCCAGTCTTCCGGGAGCTTCGGTTGTCCATCGAGAGCCTGTCTCACCTCTTTCCGGAAGGCCGCACAACATTCTTCCTTTCTCAGCTTCCACCACATGGTTCTCTGCTCTACCTTTGTCTTCTTAATCTTCCTACCCACCACCAGAGTCATCCTACATACTACCATCCTATGCTGTCGAGCTACACTCTCCCCTACCACTACTTTACAGTCAGTAACCTCCTTCAGATTACATCGTCTGCACAAAATATAATCTACCTGCGTGGTTCTACCTCCGCTCTTGTAGGTCACTATATGTTCCTCCCTCTTCTGGAAATAAGTGTTCACTACAGCCATCTCCATCCTTTTTGCAAAGTCCACCACCATCTGCCCTTCAAAGTTCCTTTCCTGGATGCCATACTTTCCCATCACTTCTTCATCGCCCCTGTTTCCTTTACCAATATGTCCATTACAATCTGCACCAATCACAACTCTCTCGCTGTCTGGGATGCTCAGAACTATTTCATCTAGTTCCTTCCAGAATTTCTCTTTCAACTCTAGGTCACATCCTACCTGTGGTGCATAGCCGCTAACCACATTATACATAACACCCTCAATTTCAAATTTTAGTCTCATCACTCGATCTGATACTCTTTTCACCTCCAAGACATTCTTAGCCAGCTCTTCCTTTAAAATAACCCCTACTCCATTTCTCTTCCCATCTACTCCGTGGTAGAATAATTTAAACCCTGCTCCCAAACTTCTAGCCTTACTACCTTTCCACCTGCTCTCTTGGATGCACAGAATATCAACCTTTCTCCTAATCATCATGTCAACCAACTCCTGTGCTTTTCCTGTCATAGTCCCAACATTCAAAGTCCCTTTACTCAGTTGTAGGCTCTGTGCATTCCTCTTTTTCTTCTGACGCTGGATCCGGTTTCCTCCTCTTCTTTGTCTTCGACCCACAGTAGCTGAATTTCCACCGACGCCCTGCAGGTTAGCAGTGCCGGGGGCTGGCGTTGTTAAACTGGGCCACGACCGATCCGGTATGGGATTCTTTAGATGAACGCTCATATTTGTTTGGCACAGTTTTTACGCCGGATGCCCTTCCTGACGCAACCCTCTGCATTTATCCGGGCTTGGGACCGGCCTACAGATTGCACTGGTTTGTGCCCCCATAGGGCATTTTCCCCAATAAAAACAATTAAATAGTATTATCCATTGGAAACCACCCAAAAATAAAAATAAAATGCCTGCATTTTCAGGCATGGTGACGAGATGACATCGCACTCTCCTCGCTCCGATGAATATATGATAGAAGAATCTGAACATGGTATGAGATGTCACACTGACAATTGATGGAAATGTTCTGTGTGGAAAATCCTTGCTTGTGAGAGGAAACGACATGTGAGAAGACACTGGAGAGCACCCTGGTTTCCTCCCACTTCCCAAAAGCATGCATTAATTGGAGATGTTTGGTCTGATTGTGATTGTGAGTTTGACTGTAGTCTCTCTCTATGTTCCCTGCGATTGGCTGGCAACTATTTTGGGGTGAACCGCCTCCTGCGAGATGATAGCTGGGATAGGCTCCAGCACTCCCGTGACCTTTGTGAGGCTATGTGGCTCAGAAAATGGATAATTGCATGACAGTGGTGTTTTGATTTCATTTTTTTCCACATTCACCCAAATTAATGGCCATGGACCAATGGTCTTGCTCATGTGCTACCACAACTCACTGTTCTGATACACTGAATGGTCCCCAGACGGTTCAGTTGCTCCCTGCTCCCTGTTCTGCTAACAAGTGTCTTGTGTTCACTGTGATGAGTTAAATGCAGAGAACTAATGTTTTGTATATGTACACATTTTCATGACAAAGATGATGAAAGCCTGATTAATTGTCAATGGTCACTTTCTTTCCGTTGTCCTTTTTTACCATTTTTAGTTTTTTTTTTTATCATTTAGATTATTGATTCCACTATGATTTTTGGTGACAGTGAAATGCATTTTTTTTCATCAGGTTACATCAAAGTTGTTGCTGGCTGGCAGCTCCTATCCATGTGCTTTTCCATTTTTGTTGTAACTGCAACGCCGTTTACATAGTGTAGTGCTTATCATGTTTGCCTCACATGCAAAAGGTCCTTAGGTTGAAACAGCTTCTCTTTCTTGTCAGCCACATGTTAGTGATTTGGAATTAGGAAAGGATTGGAATTACTGTGAAGGTGGAAGATGTTTGGGAGTACATCCTTGATGCTGAACGAATAAGAACTAAAAAAGTTTTCAATGTGCAGTCACTGGTGGCATGGGAATGAAATGAGCATGTAATAAAGTTGTTGCTGTGCTGTACATCAATGACTACAATGCTGAAACTGGAAACTGAAGACAGTTTCCTTTTGAAAGAATTCTACTGCCTGACATTGGTTAAGGTCTGCATGATGGGACTTGAGATTTGACTGATCTGACATATTATATATTATATTTCCCAGGTCTTTTCCAGAATAACTCAGACCCCTACGGAGATCAGGCATTTTTCATCCCTGTAATTACAAGGGACAGAATGTTGGTCAAAGAAATATGGCACAAAAAAAGTAGAACTTCCAACTTAGTGAGGATAAAATGTGTCTATTGTCTCCAGCTATCTCTGTGAGACTAGCTCTTTTTAATATGAGGTCACTGGGTAACATATCAATGTTGATTAATGACATCATTACAACCTATGATCTTGAGTTTTTGTTAATGAATGAAATGTGGTTAACAGAAAGTAGCTATAATACCATTTTAAATGAGGCAACACCAGATTAGGTAAGTTTCTTTCGGCTTGTCCCGTTAGGGACTGCCCTTCCTGACGCGTGGAGCCCCCAGTGGGATACAAATCCACGACCAATGGTTTACCAAACCAATGCTCTAACTACTGAGCTACGGGGCCTCTAAATGAGGTAACACCAGCTAAATGTAATTTTATGAGCAAGTGTCGAACAGGGAAAAAGGTGGTAGTATTGCTGTTATTTTTAAATCATTAAATCAATGTAAACAAATTATACTGGGTGAATTTAGCTCTTTTGAATATCTGTGTTTTTTAGTTAAAAGTGACCAAAAGGTTATCATTTTAATCACTTATAGACTTCCAAGATACAATGGAAAATTTGTGTAGCATTTTTCAGAACTGCTGTAAGTTATTTGTACTGAGTACAACTATTTTGTCATAACAGGGGACTGTAACATTCATGTTGACAATAACATGGAAAAAACATCCAAAGAACTTTCTGCAATACTAGACACATTTGATCCAGTGGTTTCCATTAACAATGTATCCAATAGATTATGTAATATGTACTTTATCTTGACAATGTGATGTTAAATCCTCTCTCATTTAATAGTGTTTTGAGTAGATTTTTTTATCGACAATTACGAATTTGCAGGGGCGCTGACATTTTCACGAGTCACATGACCGACGTGGGTGTGTGTGACGTGTTACATGCCATTCCAAACGCTGGATTACATTGGACACAATTATGCCCAGTGGTGATTTCTCAGATTTATCCTCATCTGATGAAGAATTAGCAGTATCGGTTGATCAGGAAGATGGAGGAATACTTCCATACATATTTGAATCAGTTGCAGTCATTAATGTTGAATATTCGGATGGTTCTTCGGGCGTAATGCTGCGGAGTCTGACTACTCAGAGGCCTACACGCGACATAAGTGGATGTAAAGAAACGCCCCCGGGAGCTCCGGGCTGGCAGCCCCGGATGGTTCTTCGGACGCCAATGACACGGAGTCTGACGAGCGAGCTCGGCAGCGGGCCATGAGCCGAGCTTTCAGGTGGCGGAGGCCTTGAGCTGAGGTTCGATACTCGTTTGGACAAGTCTTAGCGCATTTGGCAAAAAACATACCCTAATATTTGGAATACGCGATAGAGAACCCAGTTCAAACCTGTTATGTTCAGTTGCCATTTTGAAAGATTGTGGGGCATGGCAACTGTAGCTAAGGGAGGCGAGCTGAAGTCGGAAAGGTCCATTATGAATTAGGCCAAAAATAAAAAAATATTTGTTTGCTGTTACCCTTTCTACCCATCAAAATCATAGCGAAGACTGCATTACATGTATCCTGAGAAACGGCTTCTCTTTTTTGTTTAGCTGATAGTCTTGAGCTATTTGACTTAGCAATGAAACTCAAAATTCCCGTTTCCTCTGCCTTAAGGGCCAAGTCATCAGCTGACATTTCTAGTGCAGCTGCATCAGTTTCCAGCCTTCTCTTCTTCTTTTTTATCTCCTCCGATTCTTCAATTGCTGTCTGTCTCTTTTCGGCTTTCTTCCCCATTTCTCGTTCTTTCCTTTGGTCATCAAGATACCCATGGTACCTCTGCCGTGTACCTGCTCCTGAAAGGAGTAGATCCCTTGTAATCACAATTTTACCAATCCCTCCAACTGACTGAAAATGGTCACAAATACCCCTCTGGGCCACATATGGTTTCTCAGAAAGGTTTTCCACGTCTATCTGCCCATTAATTGAAAAACCTCTTTCCACAGAGGCCTAGCCATGGGACAGAAACAACACAATTCTATCACCGTTCCACAAATTACTGTACCTTTCTTTTTTTTTTTTTTTTTTTTTTTTTTTTACATAGTTTCATACAATTCATCGACCCTAGCATTGTCATAGACTCTTTAAAATCTGTTTTTCTTGCGGGCACAGTTTCCGCAACAAACTCCCTTAATATATCATCGCAGAATTTTTCTTCAAATCGGTTGGCCTCAACAAGTTCGTGCAACATCCTTTTCAGCTTAAAAAGCTGACCATCTGTATCTTCTGAGGCCATGTTGCGTGGGTTGAAACTCGATGCATTTTGTGCCAGTGGGTAGTTCAAGGGTGATTTCTCCTGCAGCTTGGAAACCACAGTTTGCACGCACTCTTTGGCCTGCATCCGAAATTCAAGTGCTCTTCTCTCAGATATGGTTTCGCACAACAGTAAGTCTTTCAACATCTTCTCAGCAGTGAATCCAAGCACCACTTTATTTGGAACGCTGTGCTGTGCTTTGTCCGTTACATCTACGTTCATTAACTCGATGATTGTTTTTGCTTTTGTCACAACATTTGGCTTGATGAATCTTCCCATGAGAGACCTAAAAACTCTCTGAAGCTCATCGGCCAAAAAAGGTATCATTGGTTTGTCAGCCTGAAATCTTGTAAGGAATGGTGTCACTTCTTTAAAAAAGGAAATAGAGAGAGTCACTTTAGCAGGCATCAAGGGATCTTTGCATCCTTCTTTGACGGTATTAAATGACTGTGTACAAGGGTTGCTTACTTTGCCAGCATCCACAACTTCTACATAGGTACACAAGTCTGGCAGAATTTCTTGGATTCGCTCTGTCACATTTCCCACCCATCTGTGGAGGGGAAAAAAACACCATTGATCATAGTAACAGCCAATATTAACAATTGGCGTAGCTAAAATTAACCACCCACCCTAACCTACCTTGTTTTACAGAACTTCAGGGGCATGTCTGAGTTAGTTTTCCTCGCGGCATTGGCGTAGTCTTCCCTGCGTGCTGCAGTGTTCTTGAAGAACCAGAATCCACTCTGCAGAAAGCTGTTAACATTCCACCCTGTGTTTTCTACTCCACACTTAAATGCCCCATGAAGTATGTGAGAAGTTTAGGGATATTGTCAGTTCTCTCTCTTTCTGCACATAATCATGAAATCTCCAGTTAACATTGGGCCCATCCATGGATATTTGTAGTAAAGGCTGCATATTTAATGACTAAGTGGCTCTGTGAAAAGCATCAAGCAAATCTTGGGCAGTGGCGTGGTCCATAAATTTAAAAATGCCTCTCTTCTGTAGATAGTAGCATGTGCAACAGCAGCAACTCTATTTCTTGGGTTGAAATTAAAATGTACTAACCTGTCACTGAAGTTTCCAGCTGACTGCGAACGGTTGCAGCAGCGCCAGTTACCGTGGCAAACTCATTTTCTCCGGAGTCACCTCTCCCACGGAAAAAGTTGGAAATTGTCAAATTCTTCGTTGTTATCCTTCAGTTTCCTTGAGATTATTGTGATGTGTTTAGCCGACTTCACATGACTTCGCAACGCAGCTTCTCCCATGTTAGATGGGTTAATGAGTTTACCGCATGGAGAACATTTCGCTGTATGAATGTCGCAAGGTGCCAGCCACAGCTCATTTTCTAACCATGTGTCGTTAAATCGGCACATCAGCAATTGGAAGCTTTGTTTGTTTCACTGAGCTCAGGTGCGCACTACCTCCACGCTTGGATGAACTGAACAAAATGACGTCAATTCAAGACATTTTGAGAAACCGGAAATGCACAAGAGTTATTGGTCTTTGCTTGACAGGTTTATTGTTGTAATTAAAACACATGATAAACAATATTTTGAGCTGCAACAACAAAATCCACTCACTCACATTTGAAAAATGTACAAGTGTTTTCAGTCATGCCCGCAGATAAAATTGCAGGTGTGATAAGGGATGGAATCTCAAGACCTTAAAATTGCAAACTTACAATGAAAATGTCAACAAGCAAAAAAATGCATTACCTAATAAGCCGACTATGAACTATAAATTTGAAAGGTCGCTTCCAACTTTGTTTAATTTTTTTTAACCCGCAATGATATCCATGTCTGTTTTTCTAGGTGTAAAACTGAATTATTGCTTCCAGAATATCTAGCAATGCATGTTGAAAGCTGAATGATGCTCCCAAACAGTTTTAAGGGTAATGTTATGTTGCCTATATTTAAAATACAGAATTAGCTATTTATGCACTGTATTGTCTGTTTCATCCTCGATCAGGCTGTGCCAAGGTGGAATTTTAAGATTATGCATCCTGTACGTTCTACTTTGGCTTCAGACCAGACCTCTTTTACTCAAAAAAGAGAAAATCTCATCCAGTTGCACCACTTTTTGTTCTATTATTCACACAACCTGACATTCATGAAAGCAACACCACTTTTTTTTTTTTTAACTTTTGCCATTATTATTGAGCGTAAACACAAGCAGCATGTCTTACTCTTTGCTCTACACTGCCCAGACTGTGTGGGTGGACGGTTTTTGTAATTATGAGTGTACCCCGTTAAGACCCGAAGGTGGACGGATTCAGGTAAACTTTCAGGAGACTGTGTGCTTCCATGTTGAGTCAGGCTGTGGTTCACTGCTGGATTGGTTTTTATGTCCGCTGAGAATGTCTCTGTATTTCTACTCGTACCATATTTTCCCCGCGTGATTTTTCGTGCTCGACTGTGCAGATTTGAGAGTGCGATCGCGGCAGTGACACACACACACACACCACACACACACACACACACACAGTGATTAAAAATCCCATGACATTCCCTGACCCAAGCCAAATATTTTTTATTTATCGGACTTTCCAAGACCTGGAAAAGGCAACATTTCTTTCCATGATATTCCAGAAATTCCCTGACCCATACGAACCCTATAAATAATGCCGCCGAGCAGATGGTTCTTCGGGCAGAATGACGCAGAGTCTGACGAGCTCGCTCCCCTGATGAGGGGGAACCTTGAGCTCGCTCCCCTACGCTCGGCAGAGCAATCTCGGATTTCCCCTTTAAGGATGTGGCTATTTCTGACCATTTTTTTTGTAGTTTTTGAATTACAGAATTCTTCCAAAAGTTCAGACAACCTCTATCTCTATGATGAAAAGGTACATAAATGAGAGTACTGCCACTAAGTTTATGGAGACTGTGGCTGTGTCACAGACTGTGAATGCTAGGACAGCTGATGAACTTTTGGACAATTTCACCTCAAAAACCACAAATGCCATGAATGCTGCCGCTCCTGTTAAAACCAAGACCATCCTGAGGCAACCTAGAACACCGTGGAGGAGCACAAGAGAGAGAGATAAAGAGATCTAAATCGGAGTGTAGGAAAGCAGAATGCAAGTGGAGAAAAACTAAACTCCAAATTGACTATGAGCTCTACAAACAGTGTCTTTGTAATTTTAACCAAGAGTTAGTCAGAGCTAGACAGCAACACTATCCTGAAATCATCAGTAAGAACCTCAAAAATACTCGTGCTCTGTTTGCTCTGGTTGACAAGCTTACAACCCCCACGAATCCAGAACTTGTAACATCGGACAAATGCAGAGAGTTTGCCTGTTATTTTAGTGAAAAAATACAATCCATCAAGTCAAATGCCAGCACAAGTAAAAAAAAAAAAAAAAATAGAGCATCTGAACATCACATCTGAAGCCACCCAGACAAAACTTCATTAGCTTGTCAGAATTTGATACAGTTGACCAAAAACTGTTGAGAAAAGCCTAGCAGTTGAAACCATCAACAAGCTGTCTTGACTCAATACCATCTGACTTTTTCAAAAAAATTATTGTGAAGTCAGTGCGAACTAATGTGCAGCAAATAATCAATTGCTCAATTGTTTTTTTTTTTTTTTTTTTTTAGAATGACCAATGATAAAATGGAATGACCAAATCACAAAGATCTACCCACTACAAAAATGCAAAACATATTTATTTCAAAGTATATTGAGGATTCTTTATGTGTAAATGTACGTTGTGTTCCTTGCATTACCGCATGAGCCAATATTACACAACATAATTAACTTAAAGTATTTTTTGTGACTATCTGACTTTATGTTGATGATTACTAAACGCCATACGAATGAAAATGCACACCTGGGCTATGTCACTCACGTCAGTGGATTCGTCCAAATGCAGTGAGAAACACAATCTCGGATGTCCCTCCACGTGCTTCACAGCGCCATGTAACGACTCCTTTACAGCTGCAGAGATTTCATTGACTATAATATTTCCGCCTTACTTATAAAAAAAAGATCGTCGTGAAAGGACTTCTCGTTATTAACAATGATGTGACGAACCCGGAAATAATGTTTCAGTGGCGACTTGCGCTAAAGCTGAACTATATTGTGTGAAAAGTGACTGCTGTGCAGCCAGTTGGGATTTTAGTTAGTTCACTTTTCTCATCGTCAGCTTGGTTTTCGGCGGAATGTCGGTGTCGTATTTTCCATAAACAGTTCGAAAATGCCGCTCCACATTTCACTACACTGGCAGATGAGGCAAACGTATTTTGAAAATGACATGGTGAAAAAGTTGGCCGCCATTCCGTATTCTTTACTGCAGCATCCATACTGTTTAAGATTTCTTAAGCGAGAGCTTAAAATAGGGGGGAACTCACCTACTGCGTGTTTTCCTGTACCGTCATTGCTTGGACATGAGCTAAAGTTAAAAAAAAAAAAAAAAAAAAAGACGGTGGTCTTTTTTTTTTTTTTTTTTTTTTCTCGGCACGCCGTCCAATCGACCGAAACTGCCTCGCGATCGACTCGTCGCATTGAGCACCCCTGCTATAGACCCATCTCAAATCTCCCGTTCATAGCCAAGATTCTTGAGAAAGTTTTTTTTAATCAACTCAGCAATTTCTTGAATTTAAATGGGCATTTTGACAAATTTCAATCAGGTTTCCGAACTCATCACAGTACAAATCTGCTCTTATCAAAGTGTTAAATGATATAAGGTTGAATACTGACTCAGGAAAGTTGTCAGTTGTGGTCTTGTTGGATGTCAGTGCGTATTTTGATATGGTAGATCATAATATACTGCTGAACAGGTCCTTAAATGGTTTAGGTCCTACCTGGAGGAAAGGAGCTACTTTGTGACCATCGGAGGTGCTCGGTCTCAGCAAATGGCAGTGACATATGGGGTCCCTCAAGGGTCGGTTCTTTGACCTCTCCTGTTCAGCCTGTATATGCTAGTCTTGGGTCAAATTCTTCAAAACTTTAATTTTGACGATCATAACTATGCAGATGACACACCGTTATATTTAGCAGTGTCTCCAGATGACGACAGTTGATTTGAGGTATTGTGCCACTGTCTAAATCAGAAAAACAAACTGGATGAGGCAAAATTTTCAACTAATTCACAACAAAACTGAAAGAAAGGAGAATTGCTTTTAGTAAACACCTGGACTCTATCTTTAAAAACCAAAGACCAAGTCCGCAACATTGGTGTTCTGATTCTGACCTGACCTTCAACAATCATATCAAATCAATCACAAAAACTGCCTTCTACTATCTGAAGAACATATCCAGAGTGAAGGCTTGTATGTGTCAAGCGGACCAGGAAAAGCTCATCCATGCTTTTGTCTCAAGTAAACTTGACTACTGTAATGGTCTTCTGACTGGAGACCCCAAAAAGAGTATTAAACAGCTGCAGCTCATTCACAATGATGCATCTCGCGTTCTGACCAAAACAAAGCGGTCAGAGCATATAACTCCCTAAAGTCCTTCCAGTCAGCTTTAGAATAGATTTTAAAGTTATGCTACTGGTCTATAAATCACTAAATGATTTAGGTCTTGAATACATTAAAGAAATACTTACGGAATACAAACTGTTTGGTTTGTCACCTAATTTGCTGAACTAAATGCACAAATAACGGACGAGAAATCGTCTTTCTGATCCGGAGGACGTGGGAAACAGGCCAGTTACAGTCTTCAAACACATTCTGAACCAGCCTCTTGCATCCTCTTTCTTTATTTCCGAAAACACACAAGGTCAAAAGGAGGGGTGAGCAAGCAAGTAAACAAAGCCACATACTTTGATAATGATGTGTGTGCATTGATGAAGTTGTCCTTGGCCACTTCTTGGAAGATTAGGAGTTGCACCTGTGTGTGTGGGAGCTCGTCCTGTGAAAAAGGCTTTTAAAAACAAGGATGATAACTTTGTCTGGCTGAATTTTTGTGTGCCAGGAGTCTTCGAAACAAGGATGATACTTTGGCTTTGTTGTAAGTCCATAATAAATATATTAACAATAATTCTAACACAAAACCAGTTGAGTTCTGAGATCGACGGACTCAGGTCAAATAGTGGAGCACAGAGTCCAAAGCAAACATGGTGAAGCAGCATTTAGCTATTATGCTGCACACAAATGGAATAAGTTGCCAACAGAGGTGAGGTCAGCCCCAAGTGTGAATGTTTTTAAATCCAGGTTGAAAACATTTCTTTTCATTCAACATTTTCTTACCACTTTTTAATGATAGTTCTTTCATTGTATGTTTTTTTAATATATATATTTTGTTGTCATTTTTGTTTTCATCCCATTTTAAATGTTTTATCTCTTTGTTTTCAAATACTTTTAATCATGTAAAGCACATTGAGTTACCCCGTGTGTGAATTGCGCGAAACAAATAAATTTACTTTGCTTTGCTACAGAGGACGAAAACTGGAAAGGCAGTTGGTCCTGATGACATCCCGGTGGACGTGTAGGAGGAATTTGGAGAGGTGGCTGTGGAGTTTTTGACCAACTTATTCAACAGAATACTAGCGGGCGAGAAGATGCCTGAAAAATGGAGGAAAACTGTGCTAGTTACCATTTTTAAGAACAAAAACAATGTTCAGAGCTGTGGGAACTATAGAGGAATAAACTTGATAAGCCACACAATGACGTTATGAGAAGTGGAGGCTAGACTTGGGACAGAAGTATCTGCGAACAACAGTATGGTTTTATGCATAGAAAAAGTACCACCGATACATTGTTTGCTTTGAGGATGCGAGTGGAAAAGTACTAATACGTGCGAATTTAGACGAACGTCCCATTTCTTCAAACCAGCAAAATGGGACAAGGCAGTTGTATAGCGTTTAAGACAATTTAATCTCACACACAATACAACACAAAAACGATAAAATGGCTAACACAAAACACAAGTTCAAAAACAGAGCAGCTGAGCCACAACGGCGGATAGTCACCAACGTTGAACAAATCCAGGTTGAAAATTATTTTTTCCTCATGGTTTTTACAGTATATTCACTTTTTAATCATTTTACTTGCACCGTATGTGGTTTTAATTGTCTTTTTTAAAATATGTTGTCTTTTTTATTGTTTTTGTCCCATTTTAAACATTTTATCTCTTTTTCAAATGCTTTTAATCATGTAAAGCACATTGAGTTCCCTTGTGTATGAAATGCGCGATACAAATACATTTGCTTTGCCTTGAGATGTGTGATCGGCCTAAAAGGTGAGGTCTGCAGCCAGACTCTTGAGTTCAAGAGAGAAGGAAAACTATATTAGCCAACTAAGGTCAAAGAAAATAGTGGGAAAAGACCTGCCAACTAACAAATATCTGACAATGACTGAGGGGCTTACCACGGCAACAGTAACTTATAGCGAAGATTAAAAACCCACAACACATACGAGATGAGCAAACCAAAATCAGTAAAAAAAATGCTCTGATGCCCTCAGCACCTGTCAAACAATAAACAATTAACACGAGAAATATACAATGAACTACAAAATAAAATTAAAATCCAAAGGGTGGCAGGGTGGCGCAGCTATAAAATGATGGCCTCACTCTACTGAGGTCCAGGGTTCAATCCCGTCCCCGCCTGTGTGGAGTTTGCATGTTCTCCCGTGCCTGCGTGGGTTTTCTCTGGGCACTCCAGTTTTCTCCCACATCCCAAAATTATGCAACATAAGTTGGATACTCTAAATTACCCCAAGGTGTGATTGTGTGACTGTCGTCTGTCTTCATGTGCCCTGAGATTGCCTAGCAACCAATTCATGGTGTACCCTGCCACCTGCCCGACTGTAGCTGAGAGAGACTCCAGGATTCCCATGACCCTTGTGAAGATCAGCAGCTCAGAGAATACATGGCCGGATGGATCCTATACGTTGGCACAGAGGACGACAGGTTAACTTGTCGGCTCCACAGATCTCAGGACTGGGGTACAAAGTCCTGCATCTTACTCTCTAACACATACTTGAAACAACCGGTTCGATCAACCTTTTCTTTGGTCTTCCTCTCGCCTCTAAACCTGTCCAGAGCACTGAAGTCTGCTCATTTTTCCCCCTTGCCCCCTTCTCATTCACACACTTGTATTCTGTTTTGCTTTTTACTTTGGCTAATAGTCACTCCTCTCCTTTCCAGTGCATGCCTCCATCTTTGTAATTGTTTCTCCACCTGCTCCCTGCTTTCACTGCTTACCACGATATCATCTGCGAGTCCAAGGGAATTCCAGTCTGACCTCATCTGTCAGCCGATCCATTAGCACAGTAAACAGAAAGCCAAGAAGGAGCGAAGATTTTGGAGGAAGCACCGAGCTCAGGTCCACCATTGATGGCAGTGGGAAGTGCGCCGTACGCAGCAGGTAGCCCCGTCCCACAGCACACTGTGTTGACGTCACGTGGCTATACATGCAACATGCCAATGCCACACTTCATACTATCGACATAAGGTAACATGAGGACTGACACACGTGCTGTCTCTACAAGATGAAAGAGGAAATAAAAGGTAGAAAGAAAAATGCCAGCCAGGAGTCTTGATAGGCACAACCACACTCCCCTGTGGTCAAAGGTGTGTGTGTGTGTGGTGTGTGTGTGTGTGTGTGTGTGTGTGTGTGTGTGTGTGTGTGTGCGTTTGTGTGCAACAGGTGGATAGCTCATTGTCTGTTTACTTCATGGGGAAAAAAAGGGTTGTCACACTGTTGGAGGGCAAGAAAACAACGACAAAACAGATTGAGACCACCACCAGTCACGAAGATGTGCAGCAGAGCCTTTCATTCAAGTTGTTGTGGACAAGTGCTTAAAGTGCCACTGACACCATAAGAAACATTTTAAAATAGGTATAGTTATCAAAGCTACATGTAATATTCATCACTTTGATGCCAATACAAGTCGGAAAAAGTGAGCTGAGAGTGTTTTATTGAAGCGCAAAGTTGCGAAAGTATGACTCGACATCCCAGTGGCGGCCATATTGTCTGTGAAGTTGTGAAGTCTCCCCTTCTAAGACTGACCTAACCCTTTTACAAGTCTTCTGGAGGTAGCGTACTCAGGAGGAGCCATGCCGGGTGAAGTAAATACATCAGGGGTAGCCACACACACCGGTGGCCGGTGGGGGGAAGAACTCATTTTTCCTCCCCACTCCTGGTGCAACCGCACACAGCCGCACCCTTCCCAACTCAGCCCACCTCCGTGTCGGATGAAACGGCGGCCCGCGCCACCGCCAACAGTGGGCCACGTCTATCGACACTTGTGAAGCCCTGACTTACGTACTGTCAGGGGCTTGGGCAAGCCACTGCCCTGGGTGGAGCTGCCTCCGACCCATATGACTGCCTGCTCGATCGGACACTGATTTTGGTTTTTCCCTTCATATTTTTCGTCCCAGTCAATTTGTTTCACTTCCCCCCATTTCCAGCCCTCATGTACCTAAGCCCAAGTCCTCTTCGTTCGACTTTTTCTGGGGCATTTGGCCATCTATCTGGGTCACCCGTGGTGGGGGCCAAACAAGGCGCCCAAGTAGAGTGCAGCATTATGCCTCCCGCTACACTCCGCCTGATCCTCAGCTGCCTCTTCCTCATGTCTTGGTGGTGCCTGATCCATAACCGCCTCTTGCTCATGTAGCTGTGGTGCCTGATACCCAGCCGCCTAACTCTCCAGTCTCGGCGGTGTCCGAGCCACAGCTGCATCTCACTCATGCCTCAGCGGTGACCGATGCACGGCCACCCCTCAACCCTGCCTCGGTGGCAACCGATCCACAGTCGCCTCTCACCCAAACCTCGGTGGTTTGGGCTCCGGGCAATGACTTACTGCGGGCAATGCAATACACAAACAGCAGTAGTACAGGGACCAAAAAGGGTGTATTGAGGTTTTGTACCTCATACTCTCAAAATACCCCCCAAGGGACACAGCTGAACACCTTTTCGCAGTCAACAAAACATATGTCACTGTCTTCTCCTGTGTACCCTCGAAGACTGTTAAGGGTGAGGACCTGGTTCAATGTTATACGGCCAGGATGAAAACCACACTGCTCCTCGTCAATCTGAGATCCAACTTCCCAATGGACTCTCCTCTCCAGCATACCGGAATACCCCATACCGGGAAGCCTGAGGAGTTACGGTTAGATGATCCCCCAGTAGTTGGAACACACCTTCAAATCCCGCTTCTTAAAAAGGAGGCCCATCACCTAAGTCTTCCAATCCAGTCAACCAGGACAACCCCACATCCAGACCCTTTAGTAACACTGGTCAAATGTCATGCAATCCCACCTGCGACTGACGATCTTTTTGACCACCTTGGTGATCCCGACTCAGGGAACCCAGACTCTGCTTCGCCATGGGAAGGTTCGTCGGTGGAATTCTATTGTCGTATTATGATTTTGCATGGGTCGCAAAAAATTGGTAAAAAAAAAATTACATTTTCATATTTGTATTCAGTTTTTTTCTTGTTGCTTTCGGTCTTCAAGCTGGTAGCAGCTTAAACAAAAGGCTCTGACAAGACCGATCGTAATCCAATAAATCCTACTGATTTTGGACCAAATTTTGTGAATACTCGACGTTGGACGCTCCTGGTGACGACTTCAGTGGACTAAAACCACCATCTGTGCAATCTTAGTACCAAAATTGGAGTCGTATTGTTCGCGTCAAAGCAGCTCAGCCCAAATTAGCCTAGCTGGGACCGCTAACAATGAAAGTGTCTGTTTTCCAATATTTACAGAAGGGGAAAACATCAAACGCTAGTATCTACACGTTCTGCAAAACCTACATATCGTATACAACGAGGATAGTGAGTACCAATAAGAAGTTGGGCGAGTGGAAACGCCAACTTAAACTTGCTTATCGGCCTAGTATTCGTTAGCTTAGCTTGCTAACAATGAGACGGGTTTGCGACCAATTCGTGGATGTTGAAGAAACATCGAACGTGAGTAACCTGTACGTCGAAGGCCGTGAGGAAATGTAAGAAGTCTTATCTTAGTACCCAAATTGGTTCCGTATCGTTTGCGTTGACGCTGCTCGGCCCAAGTTAGCCTAGCACGCAAACGTTATTACCTACATAGAGTATACAACAAGGACCAAACATCAATCGTCAACTCACCTTGAACTACTAGTGAGGGCCATTGTGGTTTGAATCCCTTTCATCCATGTATCCTATAAATTGCCATATCCTTTTATTTTTAACACAAGTCGTAAGTGATTTGTGTACCTTATGTGCTGACTGTTTATTGTGATTGCTTTCATTTGACCTTAACTTCAAAGGCCCACTGTCATGAAATGCATGATTTTTATTATGTTAGTAAAAAGTAAGTAAAAAAACATTTTCATTATATTAGTAATGAAAAAATGGCAGCTGACATGGACCCATTTGTTTTTTTCACCACAAAGCAGGATTTTGATGGATACAGCTACGCCATGAAAATCGTCTCAAGGGATTTGTTTTTGAGAAGAAGCAAGAAATGACATACATGGCAGGACGGCCCTCAAGTGGACTCGTTTGTTTCTATTAATTTTACCTCCATGAAGGTAGCTTGTTGTTCCTTCGTGTTAGCCAAAATGCCAGCTCATTGCATTGCTGGACATTGCTTGAACACTCGGGAGGATGGATTTACCCTTCATAAATTTGCAAAAGACCCGGTTCATCATGAAAAATGGATTGCACGGGTTCAATGGATGAGAGGTTCGTGGGTTCAAAATGACAGGGAGGTGTGTATACAGCTTCTTAAAATAAAGAGTTTGGGGCTGCTGCATCGCCTCACCAGCGGCCAACAATGCCGCACTCAGCCGCGTGCGACGACAACGCAGTAAAGTGCCCTGGCTCGATGGTGTTGTTCATCGCAGACAACGGCGATTATGGACAACGCCGTAAAGCCACCTCGGCGCCGAAAATGAGCCATCCCGGCGTTGTCATCACAGCTGGCTGCAGGCCTTGTCGGCCGGGGTGGCTCGTGTCGTGACGGCGCTGGGCCGGGATGGCTCATCTCCGCCGCGGAAGTGGATCGGACGGGAGGTTGTTTGGCCACAATCGCATATCATCTGAATATGGCTCGAAACAATAGGATAATATTGCCCCGGGAACTCGGTTGTGCGATGTTCTCTTCTTCGAAAAGAACTCCCATGTCAGAAGGGGTGTGTTCGTCTCCCGTAGTAGGGTCCAGCGCGTGTTTTAAATGGCGAATGTCCGGGTCATGGAATGGGAAAGCAGCCAATATGGCGACTACTTGGACGTCGTCGAATGACACTTCCACAACTTTGCGCATGGATGACGCGCTCTCCGCTCATATTTAGTTTTTTTCATATAGGCATTGAAGTGAATAATCTTATGTATTTTTCATTACAATATCTATTTTAGAATGTTTATAGGGATGACACTTGACCTTTAACATAGAGCAGGTAGGATGTAAATTGTGTATCGTTTGTGCTGACTTTATTTGATTGCTTCTTTTCTATTTTCTGCAGCCTGTCGGGCAGCACATTATTGTGCTACCTGTCAGCCAGTCCCAAGCCTGGATAAATGCAGAGGGTCGCAATAGGAAGGGCATTCGGCGTGAAACTGTGTCAAACATATACGAGCGTTCATAATACTAATTAGTTAGGCCATGGCCCAGGCTTCCGACACCCGCACCCGGAAATGTTCATCAACAAAGCAAAGGTAAAAATCCAGATAATGTAGGTCGAAGACAAAAAAAGAGTAGGGAATTGGCTTAGTCGGAAGAAGAAGAGGAGAAATGCACAAACCCTACATGTGTATGTAGGGACTTAGAATGTTGAGACTATGACAGGAGTTAGATGACATGATGATGAGGAGAAAGGTTGATATATTATGCATCCAAGAGACCAAATGGAAAGTGAGTAAGGCTAGAAGTTTAGGTGTAGTGTTTAAATTATTTTATCATGGAGTAGATGGGAAGAGAAATGGAGTAGGGGTTATTTTAAAAGAAGAGGCGAAGAATGTCTTGGAGGTGGAAAGAGTATCAGATCAAGAGATGAGGCTGAAATTTGAAATTGAGGGTATTGAGTATAATGTGATTAGCGGCTATGCCCCACAGGTAGGATATGACCTCGAGATGTAAGAGAAATTCTGGAAAGAACTAGACAAAATAGTCCTGAGAGAGTGCAGATTTATGGGGCACAAACCGGTGCAATCTTTAGGCTGGTCCCAACCCCGGATAAATGCAGAGGGTTGCGTCAGGAAGGGCATCCGGCGTAAAAACTATGCCAAATAAATATGAGCGTTAATTTAAAGAAGGGAACTTTGAGGGACATCTGGTGGTGGACTTTGCAAAAAGAATGGAGATGGCTGGAGTGAACGCTTATTTCCAGAATAGGGAGGAACATATAGTGACCTACAAGAGCGGAGGTAGAAGCACGCAGGTGGATTTTTTGGGATTATTTTGTGCAGACGATGTAATCTGAAGGAGGTTACTGACTGTAAAGTAGTGGTAGGGGAGAGTGTAGCTCGACAGCATACAATGGTGGTGTGTAGGATGACTCTGGTGGTGGGGAGGATGATTAAGAAGACAAAGGTAGAGCAGAGAACCATGCGGTGAAGCTGAGAAAGGAAGAATGTTGTGCGGCCTTTCGGAAAGAGGTGAGACAGCCTCTCAATGGACAGCAGAAGCTCCCGGAAGACTGGACTACGACAGCCAAGATGATCAGAGAGACAGGCAGGAGAGTTCTTGGTGTTTTTTCTGGTAGGAAAAGGGAGAAGGAGACTTAGTGGCGGAACCCCAAAATACAGGAAGTCATACAAGGAAAGAGATTAGCGAAGAAGTGGGACACTGAGAAGACTGATGAGACGCAAAAGGAGTGCATTGAGATGCGACGTCGGACAAAGGTAGAGGTGGCAAAGGCTAAACAAGAGGCATATGATGACATGTATACCAGGTTGGACAGGGAAGAAGGAGAAAAGGATCTCTCCAGGTTGGCCAGACAGAGGGATAGAGATGGGAAGGATGTGCAGCGGGTGAGTGTGATTCAGGATAGAGATGTAAATGTGTTGACTGGTGCCAGTAGTGTGTTAAATAGATGGAGAGAATACTTCAAGAAGTTGATGAATGAAGAAAATGAGAGAGAAGAAAGAGTAGAAGAGGCAAGTGTGAAGGACCAAGAAGTGGCAATGATTAGTAAGGGGGACGTTAGGAAGGCACTACAAAGGATGAAAAATGGAAAGGGAGTTGGTCCTGATGACATACCGGCGGAGGTATGGAAGCAATTTGGAGAGTTGGCTATGGAGTTTTTAACCGACTTATTCAACAGAATTCTAGCGGGCGAAGAATGCCTGAAGAATGGAGGAAAAGTGTACAAGTTCCCATTATTAAGAACAAAGGCGATGTTCAGAGCTGTGGGAATTATAGAGGAATAAATTTGATGAGCCACACAATGAAGTTATGGGAAAGAGTAGTGAAGGCTAGACTCAGGACATAAGTAACTATCTGCGAGCAACAGTATGGTTTCATGCCGAGAAAGAGTACCACAGATGTATTATTCACCTTGAGGATGCAAGTGGAAAGCACAAAGAAGGTCAGAAGGAGCAACATTGTGCCTTTGTGGATCCAAAGAAAGCCTATGACAGAGTACCAAGAGAGGAACTGTGGTACTGCGTGCGTAGGTCTGGTGTGGCAGAAAAATATGTTAGAATAGTACAGGACAAATATGATGGCAGCAGAACAATGGTGAGGTGTGCTGTTGGTGTGTTAGAAGAATTTAAGGTGGAGGTGGGACTGCATCAGGGATCCGCTCTGAGCCCCTTCCTGTTTGCAGTAGTAATGGATAGGTTGACAGACGAGGTTAGACTGGAATCCCCTTGGACCATGATGTTTGCAGATAAAATTGTGATATGGAGTGACAGCAGGGATCAGGCGGAGGAAGAATTACAACGATGGAGACATGCACCGGAAAGGAGAGGAATGAAGATTAGCCGAAGTAAAACTAAATATATGTACTTGAACTAGAGGGCTGGAGGGGGAAGAGTGAAGCGACAGGGAGAAGAGATGCCACGGGTGGACAACTTCAAATATTTAGGGTCAACAATCCAGAGTCATGGTGAGTGTGGAAAGGAAGTGAAGATGTTGAGGTTCTCGCTGGGAGTGAGCAGGTTGGATAGGATTAGAAATGAGCTGATTAGAGGCACAGCCAAAGTTGGATGTTCTGGAGACATGGTTCGAGAGAGCAGACTTCGATGCTTTGGACATCTTCAGAAGCGAGAGTGAGTATATTGGAAGATGGGTGCTGAGGATGGAGCTGCCAGGCGAGAGAAAGAGCGAGAGGAAGATCAAAGAGAAGGTTGATGGATGTGGTGAGGGAAGACATGAGGGGAGTTGGGGTTAGAGAGGAAGATGCACAATAGGCTAAAATGGAAAAAGATGACACGCTGTGGCGACCCCTAACGGGACAAGCTGAAAGGAAAGAAGAAGAAGAAGAAGTCTTAGTACCTTGGAAACGGTGGTCACAGCTATTTTCAGGTCATTGACCAAGTCCTGTCGTGTAATCCTGGGCTGATTCCTCACCTTTCTCAGGATCATTGAGACCCCACGAGGTGACATCTTGTATGGGGCTCCACTCTGATTAAGATTGACCGTTATGTTTACCTTCTTCCATTTTCTAGTGATTGCTCCAACAGTGGACCTGCACCATTGATGCCTCCATGATTTCTAAGTGGGAGAACATGCAATATAGCAGGGTGTTCAAATACTTGTTTTCTTCACTGTAGATTGACTGGTAAATTGAGACCATCCTCTTATCTAACTCTTTACCACAACAGACCAATACAAAGTCTGCATCACTGCAGACGCTGCACCGAGCCACTTGTCGATCTCCCGCTCCATTCTTCCCTCGCTCGTGAACAAGACCCCGAGAAACTCCTCCACTTGGGGCAGGATCTCATCCCTGACCCGGAGAGGGCATGCCACTCTTTTCTGTCTGAGCACCATCGTTTCAGATTTGGAGGTGCTGATTCTCATCCCAGCCGCTTCACACTCGGCTGCAAACCGCTCCAATGTGATTTAGAGATCATGGTTTGATGAAGCCAACAGAACCACATCATCTGCAAAGGGCAGAGATGAAATGCTAAGGCCACCTAACTGGACACCTTCTATGCCCTGGCTGCGCCTCGAGATTTGGGCCATAAAAATTATGAACAAAATCGGTGACAAAGGGTAGCCTTTGCGGAGTCCAACTCTCAACAGAAAGGAGTCCGTATGGAAGTAAATATGTGCCACCAGGATTTGAATTTAAAATGCCACAAAAAAAAACAGGATTTGAATTTGAAATGTAAAGTGGTCACAATTTCAATAGTTGTATTTCAGAGTAACTTTTCAATGTTAACAATTCAACTGGCTACAATTCGCTGTTGGAAATTCACCCGGCTACAATCTGCTGTCTAAAATTACCTGTCTGTGCCACCAGGCAGGGTTACTTCAGGTCAGACCCAAACAGGCAGCCAATCCAGTTACACTTTTTTAGTGTGTGACGTCACGTGACTAACAAAGCGTAACAGTGATTAGCTGGGTTTTCGGTTCTGACCTTAAGTAACCCTGCCTGGTGGCACGGACAGCGACTTTTAGACAGCGAATTGCAGCCAGTTGAATTTCAGACAGCGAACTGTATCTGTTTGAATTTCAGACAGCGAATTGGATAGAATTAGAAATGAGCTCATTAGAGGGACAGCCAAAGTTGGTTGTTTTGGAGACAAGGTTCGAGAGTGCAGACTTCGATGCTTTTTAACCACCTCGGTAAACTCAACCCCAGAGATAGAAGAGAAAATAATTGAGAAGCACTGCCCTAGAGCGAGTTTCTGTAGCCGGGGATTGGATTGCCAAGGTCCCTGCCTTTGGCAACTGCCCGGCTCACATTGCACCCGACCACTTTGGCCCCTCTAAGCCCATGTGAAGGGGGACCTATGTTACCCTTTCGAGCACCAGGCGCTCACCCTCGAGCCCCACCTCCAGCCCTGGCTCCAGAGGGGGGCCTCAGTGACCCGCATCTGGACAAGGGAAACAGACATCCATTATTTGTTCTCATCATAGGGGTTTTGGAGTGGTTCTTTGCCTGGTCCCTCACCTCGGACATTTTTGCCATGGGTGGCCCTACCAGGGGCGTGAAGCCCCAGACAACTTAGCTCCTAGTATCATCGGGACACACAAACCACTCCACCATGATAAGGTGACGGCTCAAGGAGGGAGCAAGGAAAATATGTAGCAAAATTATTTTGGTGATATGGCGGTCGTCTCCGGACCCAAGTATACAAGAAATGGCTTGCTAACCACTCTCGCCAATTCACTGAATCTTTTTCTGGAGTTACTTGTTGGCGCTCTCTACAAAACTTTGCGTCGAAAGCGAAGAGCCTCGCAAGCCCCACACGAGTTCAACTGCGAAACAAGGGACACCAACAGGTGTTTCCATCGATTCATCGCGTTGATCAACGCCCCTAGCCAAACAAAATGGATGAATTTCAGCCTCTGATCAAAGCCTGCAAAGACTTTGGATGTTCTGCCCCCTGAGCTTCACGGAGACTTGGCTTTGTGGACGGGATTACGCTACCTGGCACCGAAATTGAAAGGTGGTCGAAATATGCTTTTAGGTCCTTGAGAAAGGGTGCACGGACGTTACACAGATCAGCACACACTGCAGCCCGCTTTTAGATTCATTGGTCTTGAACTGTCAGCCATTTGACTTGCCATGTAAATTCGCCTCTTTCATTTTCGTAGATGTTTACACTCCACCCCAAGCAACCATGAACGCAAACACTGCTAACGCTCGCCGAGCAGGTAAACGATATTGACGAAAAAAAAACACCCAGATTGACCGCTCAATATCCTTGGAGATTTTAACACAGCTAAACGTAACCATGATCTCAATAAATATAAGTAGCATGTAAAATGTCTGACGAGGGAAAAGAACCCTCTAGATTACTCTTATACGTCCATTAAAAACGCATATCACCCAACTTCCCATGTTGGCCTAGGGTCCTCTGATTACTCCTTACTCTACTTACAGTAATACCTACATACAGGCATGCACTTATGTGCGGGAAGCCTTTGGTAATAGTTACAATGTGCACCATAGAGGCAAAATTAGAACTGAGCAGCTTTGACTGGACAGAGTGTCTTAAAGTTCAGCAAACAGCCTTGAGGAATTCACGAATATTGTTACTGCATGTATCATATTCTGTGAAGAGGCGTGTGAACCACCAAAATTTTTTTGCACGTTCCATCACAACAAGCCATGGTTTACTGCCAGACTCAGGCAATTCCACCAGGCTAAAGAGGTTGCATGTCGTAGTGGGAAAAGGCCCCTCTACAATCGCATTAGAAACTAGCAGAAAAAAGAAATTAACATTGCAGAGGAACGATGCAGCTAAACTAGAAAAAATATCTTGGTGCTTATGACTCCAAATCAGTCTGGCACGAATTACAATCGGTCACTACTTATAAGCAGCACTCCCCACCATTATAAAACAAGAGTGGGCCATCTAATGACCTCAATAGCTTTTACTTCAGATTTAAAAAGTACTTTCACACCACGCATCCACCAAGCCCCACGACCGTCTACTCCACCGTTTTAACATCCATGAAAGGGAAGTGAGGTAAATCATCAAACAACAAAAGGTCAACAAAGCACTGGGCTCAGACCTTGTGTCACCATCCTGCCTCAAAGTCTGCACAGACCAAACTCTGAATTTTGCAGATGACACCAGAGTCATCCGCCTCATCAAAAAGGGCGATGAGTCTGAGTATCGACATGAAGTGTCAAAACTGGTGCTTTGGTGTGGCGAACACAACCTGGAGTTGAACACCCTAAACCAGAGACTACGGCCCGCGGGCCACATCCGGCCTGTTGGTCCTTTTAATCCAGCCCGCTGAAGATTGGTATGGAACTGAGGTTTGCTCTCATTCCATTTTCGCTTGTAATGACAGGCAATTGAACACTGGGTGGCACAGTAGGTTTGGTGTCTTGATTTAGCGGAGCGCAAACCATTTCCTGTTGTTGGTCTTTTTCCACTGGTCAGATCAGAACCCATCTACAACAATGTTACGGAAAAGAAAAGTCGACAGTGAGTGCCAGGTGTTCAAGAAAGAATGGACACCTAAATACTTTTTTACTGAAGGCCGTTTATCGTATTTGTCAAGAAACCGTTGTGGTTTTAAAAGAATATAATATCAGCTGTCACTTTTCTACTAACCACGTTCATTACGCCAGCAACCTTTCCACAACAGAATGTACGACTACTGCTGACAGGTTGGTAGCAAGCTTGCAGGTTCAGGAAAACACCTTTATTTGAGCATCTTCTATCCAAGAATAAAGCATGAAGACAAGTTATTTACTGGGATTCAAACTAGCAAAAGCATGAATTAGATGGGTGTAGGGGGAAGAGTGAGGCTCGCGGGAGAAGAGATAGCAAGGGTGGACGACCTCAAATACTTGGGGTCAATAATACAGAGCATTTCTGAGGGTGGTAAGCAAGTGAAGAAACGGGTCCAAGCAGATTGGAACAGCTGGCGGAAGGTGTTGGTGTGTTATGTGACAGAAGAGTCTCTGCTAGGATGAAAGGCAAAGTTTACAAAACAGTGGTGAGGCCGGCCATGATGTACGGATTAGAGACGGTGGCACTGAAGAAACAACAGGAAGCTGAACTGGAGGTGGCAGAAATGAAGATGTTGAGGTTCTCGCTCGGAGTGAGCAGTTTGGCTAGAATTAGAAATTAGCTCATTAGAGGGACAGCAAAAGTTGGATGTTTCAGAGACAAGGTTAGAGAGAACAGACTCCAATGGTTTGGACATGTTCAGAGGCGAGAGAGTGAGGACAGTATATTGGTATAAGGGTGTTGAGGATGGAGCAGCAGGGCAAAAGAGGGAGAGGAAGATTAAAGAAAAGGTTGATGGATGTTGTGAGGGAAGACACGAGGGGAGTTGGTGTTAGAGAGGAAGATTCAGGAAATAGGCTTAGATAGTAAAAGGTGACACGCTGTGGCGACTCCTAATGGGACAAGCCAAAGAAAAAGAAGGTTCAAACTAGCAAAAGCCAGAAAGTCTTTCTCTGAAGAGGAGTTTCTTAAAGAATGCACGATAGAGACAGCAAGCATTTTATGCCCTGATAGCAAGAACAATTTTGAAAAATTTAGCTTTTCACAAAGGTCAGTGACTCTCCGTATTGACGAACACTTAACTGGGAAGTTAAACAAAAAAGCTGAGTCACTTACATTGTATTCTTTGGCACTGGATGAAAGCAATGATATCAAGGCCACCGCTCTGTTTTTAATTTTTATCAGAGGGATTCGTGAGAATTTTGAGAAAACAGAGGAGTTTTGGGATATAAAATGCCTGACAGGAAAAGTACACGGAGACGATTTATTTAACAGCATGTCAGTGGCCGTGCAGAAGCACAGGTTACCTTGGAGTACGCTCGCCAATGTTACCACTGATGGATCACCAAATCTAACAGGAAAAAACGGAATGCTCAAGAGAATTCAGGACAGGGTGAAAGAGGTCAACCCTGAACAGGAGGTGATTTTTGTACACTGCATAATTTACCAAGAAGCACTGTGTAAATCAATGTTGCCACTTGACCATGGAGTTCAGCGAGTTGTGAAACTTGTTAATTTTACTCAAGGGAGAGGACTTCACTATTGTTAGTTTATTCATTTTCTTGAAGAAAATGATTCTGACCACACAGATTTACTTTACTATTCTGATCTCCGCTGGTAATGTGACCGCTGGTAATGTGTGGGAGCTCAAACAGATTATTTCATTTTTGGAGCTACTTGAGAATACTGAAAATTTTTCTGAGCTGAATGACACAGATTGGCTTTGAGACATAGCTTTTACTGTGGACATACTCACACACATGAACAAGCTGAATAATAAACTACAAGGTAAAAACCAGTTTGTTCATGAAATGCAAGAAAACGTTAGAGCCTTTCAAAACCAAGCTGGTTTTATTTTCGAAATGTCAAACAAGTCAAACTCATTTCTCCACACTGGCTACCTTAAAAAAGGCCTCAGAACGTGTCAAAAAAAAAAAAAAAAAAAAAAAAAACAGAATCACTGGATGACTGGCATAAGGAATTCTGCCGTCGGTTTTGTGATTTTGGAAAAATCGATAGGGCATTTCAGCTGGTGTCATGTCCCTTCTCTCACGACTCGGAAACGGTACCACAGGAGTTGCAGTTGGAACTGATTGATCTCCAATGTGACATGGTGTTAAAGGAGAACTACAACTCCCTGAAACAGAATGAGTTTTATGCTTCATTAAGTGCAGCCAAATTTCCAAACATCCGGAAGATGGCACAGAGTATGCTGGTGTTGTTTGGCTCTACATATGTTTGTGAATAGACTTTTAGTGTGATGAACATCAACAAAGCACCCCATAGATCCCATATGAGTGATGAAAATCTCAGATCTGTTCTGAGAATTGCCACAACAGAATGACCACCAGACTTTGATGCAGTGGCTAAAATGGGTGATCAACAACATTGTTCTAATAAAAAGGTGTGTTAATACTTCAATGTTTTTTTCTGGGTATTTTTGATATGTACTATTGAAAAAATGTAGTTTTTTTTAAAATATGTATTGTATCTTGTGCTGACTCAGCCCGTTTGTCAAATTTTAAAATGTCGATGTGGCCCCTGGGCCAAAATGTTTGCCCACCCTTGCTTGAACACTGTAGAGATGATTGTGAACTTAGGGAGGCACCCTTCGGAACTTGGGCGAGTTGAAACGCCAACTTGAACTTGCTTATCGGCCTAGTATTCCTTAGCTTAACTTGCTAACAAGACGCGTTTGTGATCAATTCGTGGATGTTGAAGAAACATCAATCAAGTAACTTCATAACTTGTACGATGAGGGCCGTGAGGACTTAGGAAATAAGTCTTATCTTAGTACCCAAATTGCTGTCGTGTCGTTTGCATTGAAGGTTCTCGGCCCAAGTTAGCGAAGCGCACTAACGTTTTGCCTACGTTGAGTATACAAGAGGGCCAAACATCAATCATTGACTCAACCTCGAACTACTGGTGAGGGCCATTGTGGTTTGAATCCCCTCCATCCACGTATCCTTTAAATCACCATATCCTTTACATTTTTAACAAAGGTAGTATGTGATTTGTGTACCTTATGTGCTCACTGTGTCATTGTGATTGCTTTCATTTGACCTTAACTTTAACATAGAGTAGGTAGTATGTAAATTGGGTTATGTGGTGTTTTCATGGTGCACAAATTATTTTTGATAAGTTGCAAACAGGTCTCCTGTGAGTGACTAGTATGTAATGCTACTTGTTTTAATGCTACGTAGTATTTTATCAATATAAAAAAAACCTGCACAAATAAAAATTTTTATCTATCTATCCATTTTCTTGGGCGGCCATTCTCACAAGGGTCGCGGGAGTGCTGGAGCCTATCCCAGCTCTCATCGGGCAAGAAGCTGGGTACACCGTGAACTGGTTGCCAGCCAATGACAAGGCACATAGAGACAAACAGCTGCACTCACAATCATATCTAGGGGCAATTTAGAGTCTCCAATTAATGTTGCATGTTTTTGGGATGTGGGAAGAAACGGAGTGCCCGGAGAAAACCCGTGTAGCACGCGGAGAACATGCAATCTCCACACAGGGAGGGCTGGGATTGAACACGGGTCCTCAGCACTTAAGGGCAACGCTTTCCATCTGGTCCACCATGCTGCCATTTATACACAATATTAACCTGTTTTTCTAGTTGCGAATAGTCAAACTATTTGCGGTAATAAATTTTTTTTTGCTCAGAACGACGTGCTTCGATCATTCAAGCATGTAAACAGTGTTCAGTTTTCAGGGGGAAAAAACAAACAAAAAATATACCTCCGTACTTGTCTTTTAAAAAAAATCTCTTTGCAGTTTTGCTACTTTCTGTGGGGGGCTGAGGTTGTCAAAGTGTATCCAGGTTCAGTGGCGGTTCCAAGTTTAAGTTTTGTGCCTTTAGCAATAGTGATCTGTCCAGGCGTTGGAACTGGCTGTATGGTAGGCACTGATCCAGGTTTTAACATTTTTTTACTTTTAAAACCCATCTCAGACATAAGTCCACCAATAAAAGAGTCTGGGGGGAAATGTTCACCGCATATGCTTATCGGGTTTGGAAAAAATAGCAGTCTTTGTTTGCACAAACCTTACCCACTATCTTCTGAGGCTTGGGTCTTTTGAAAAACAATGTAAACTATGACCAGAATAACTCAAATTGCTACAAAACTGAACCACATACACATTCACCATTTTTAAAGATTGGTTTTAGCTTACAGTCACTGAGGAATTCTCAAAATGAATGGTTTTTTTTTTTCGGCGTAAACCAGCGAGACTCCATGCTAATCCTAGTCCCACAAGATAATGTTTACCTTAAAGGAGGACTTTGTTCAAAATTCATATGTACAATAAACCCTCCAATGTGATGTAATATTATTGTTACATATATTTTGGACATTGAAAATAAAGAACACTTTTGAAATCCAAGAAAAATATGGATATGTGCCAGCTTTCACAGCCAAACTCGGAAGTAACATCCTTGATCCCGCACCTGACGTCGCCGATGCTGTGCATTACAGACCATTTGTTCTAGCTAAGCCAAGATGCCGTGTTATGCAACAAAACTGAGAAAACAAACCCAAATTTCTCCTTCCTTAACCTCCCGTTGGGTCAATCTAACAGGATAAAGCATTGGCTGTCACAGTTGAGGCTCCTTCATCAGCGGGGTAATTTGCATGCATCTAATCATTGCTGGTTATTAGCCACTTAGTTATACCCTCTCCTGCTGGTACTGTATAAGCAACAACATACTTTTTGAAGCGGCACGGTGGCACAGCAGTTCAATCCCGGACCTCCGTGTGTGGAGTTTGCATGTTCTCCCCGTGTCTGTGTGTGTGTAACCTGCCTCCTGCCCGTTGACAGCTGGGATAGGCTCCAGCACTCCTGAAACCATACTATTTACGGCGATGCGCATATGGAAACCCCCCGCCCTCCTTTCCCACCATCCCCACCGCCTGTCAATCACGAGAAGCTGGCTGCTTGAAAAGAACAACTTGGGGTTAAAAAGTATGGCCACACCTGCTGTATATTCTCTACATCTAATCCAACTCAGAAAAGCATCAAACAAATCTCTGCGGTCCATATAATGGGACTGTTATTGTTCGTCGGCAGTGCCACGCCCCTCCCAACACGTCGAGTTTCACCTATGCATATTCTTGCTCAAACTCTTGAACATTATTTTTGTTTTGTTTGCTCAATGGCGGGAGGAGTAATAACACGGAGCATCGACTCAGTGTTATACTCGCTTTGTTGGCTCTTAGCACTCAACATTTCCTGTTTACTATTCACGGCGATGTGCGTGTGCAACCCCCAGCCCGGTCATTCGCAAAAAGCTGGATGCTTGGAACGTACAATATGGGGTAAAAAAAAAAAAAATTCTCTCCCTCTAAACAAATTCCTCAGAAAAGCATCAAATCTCCGTGGTTCACATAATGGGATTATTACTCGTCGTTAGTGCCACGTCCCCTCTCAAACACGTCAAGTGCCGGCTGTGTGTATTCTGGCTGAAGTGCACAGGCTTGAACATTGTACATCATGGTATTTTTGTTTTGTTTGTTTGTAATTATTTTTCACAAAAATCGGCCACAAAATGCAAGATAGTGGACATTCTCTGTTCGGTGAAATGTACCAACAAGCAATGGGGGATCAGGACAGGAAGCGCTGCAGGCGTGGGAAACCCTGATTGGCTGTGAGTTTTCCAGCTGGGCTCATTGGAATGTCTGAGCAAGAGAGGAATTTTGATCAAACTTTTCCAATTTAGAGATGTTTCTTGGTTAAACCTGTGGATAACTCTGGCATTAAAAGAAACAGTGAACCCTCATATCTACCGTTTTTTACTTTTAATCAACCAATGGATAACATTGCACTGCAGAAACCATACCCCCCTTTTGAAACATGGTCCAATCCATGCGTCATTCTCATAAAAGAAAAAACGCTGGTGGTGGAGACAAGGTTTACAGTCAGGGGCCATCCAAATGCCATTCTTGAAAGTTGCCCTGCACTGTTGCCACACAGCACGTTCAGCTGGAGGAGGCAGAGAAAGATAGAGAGAGAGAGGAGGCAGACGTGAGGCGACCGCACTTGCATTTCCCTGAGAGACAGTGTCAGACAAGTCGGCGTGTGCCACACATTTACACACCGCAATAAGAGATGGCAGAAGGACAGCATCGATGTGAGTTGCAACCTTGTTCACATGGTGAAGAATTGGTTTTCCATCAGATTTTTAAAAAAAAAAATTGCATTGATGCCACAGGGCGCTAAAGTCATGGACCTGGCCAAAAGCGATGCCTTCTTCCAGGGTCTCTCCCGCTGATCCGCGGTCTCCTCATTGCCGTGGCTCTCTCTTCCTCGTTGGACGCCCTCGTCGCGTTGGCACTAAAGGTCAACAAAAGACTTGTGTTCCAGGGACAAATGGACACGCTGGCCGAAGGAAAGACTGGGGCATCCGTTCCGGCTGCTTCCCTGCTGCCTACTCTCCCTTCCGCAGCGGAGCCCATGCAGGTGGAGGGCATCGACGGGCCGGCAGAGGAGCGCCTGTGTCGTCAACGGGAGGGGCGCTGTTTTTACTGCGGATGCCTGGGACACTTAATCGCCCATTGCCCGGTCCGACCGAAGCGTCCTGGCCTCAGGATCTCCATTCCGGTGAGTGTGCAGTATACCGTGGCGGACTCAAGTCGGTTGCTTCTCCAACTCACCCTAAGCAAGGAGGGCCGCTCGTGTACTGTGTCAGCGTTCATCAACTCAGGTTCGGATGCTAATTTGATCAGTCCCCATGTGGTCGAAACGTTGGGCGCAGCGACCTTTCCGACACAGCGGTTCAGCAATGCTTACGCTGCTAACGGCAAGTTCCTCTGTCGGGTGACGCTCCACACACAGACCCTACGAATGGGTTTTCCGGACGCCCACACGGACCGCATTAGTTTCCATGTCTTCAATTCATGAATTAGTGATATTATCCCCGAGCCCGTGGCTCAAGGAACATAATCCGCATATTGATTGGACCACGGGCCAGATTAAGGCCTGGGGCGAAGGTTGACGCAAGCGGTGCTTCGTTGCCCGGGAGGACGGGAGGATCCAAGTCGCGCCCGTACAGTTGGAGGAGCTAGGTACCCCTCTGGAGTTAACCGTGCCCTCCTGCTATCATGACCTGAAGGAGGTGTTCTCAGAAACTAAAGCGAGATCTTTGCCGCCGCATCGGCCGTATGATTGCGCCATTGAACTCCTCCCCGGCACTTTACCCCCTCGAGGAAGATTGTATTCTCTAATAGGACCGGAGCACTAGGCCATGAGGGAGTACCTCTCATTCGCCTGTAGTCCTCACCAGCTGGTGAATGGTTCTTATTTGTTAAGAAGAAGGACGCTTTGCTACGGCCCTGCATCAACTACAGAGGACTCAACGATATCACCGTGAAGAACAGGTACCTTCTGCCCCTGATTGCATTCAAACTTCTTCAGGGGGGCGGATCTTCACCAAGTTGGACCTGCGGAGTGCATGGCATCTGGTGCGGGTATGGTAGGGGGATGAATGGAAGACGCCGTTTAACACCCCCACAGGACATTATGAATACTTGGTGATGCCATTTGGACTGACGAATGCTCCGGCCGTTTTCCAAAGTTTCATAACGACATACTCCGGATCATCTGAATAAAAATGTGTTTGTGTACCTTGATGAATTCTTGATTTTTTTTTTTTTTCTTCGGACCTGACCTCCCACATCAGACAAGTCAGAGAGGTGCTTCACCGGCTGCTGCAGCATCAGCTGTTCGTGAAGATGGAAAAGTGTGAATTCCACCGAGCCTCCGGGTCCTTCCTGGGGTTCGTACTGGCAGAAGGGGAGATTCGAATAGATCCCGGTAAGGTCGACGCTGTCCTTTGGTGGCCCACTCCCACTTGCAGGAAGTACGTGCAGAGGTTCATTGGCTTCGCGAACTTCATACGGAACTTCAGTTCCGTTGCCGCCCCTCTGCACACTCTCACATCACCACGGAACACCTTTGAGTGGACCGGGACCTGTCAGGAGGCCTTCGACAAGCTCAAGGAAAGTTTCACCACCTCACCGATCCTCATAGTTCCGGACCCGGATCGGCAGATCGTGGTCAAGGTGGACGCATCGGACTTGGGAATTGGAGTTATTCTGTTGGAGAGGAGCACCAAGGACGGGAGGATCCATCCGTGCACCTTCCTGTCAAAGAGACTGACCCCGGATGAGCGGAACTACGATGTGGGGGACCGCGAGCTGCTGGTGGTCAAAAAGGCGATGGAGGAGTGGCGGCATTGGCTGGAGGGGTCGCAAGTTCCGTTTGTAGTCCTCACCTAAGGACCTGGAATATCTGAGGACCGCGAAGTGGCTGAACACTCGTCAGGCCAGGTGAGCTCTGTTCTTCACCCATTTTCACTTCACCTTGTCTTTCCGCCCAGGCTCTAAGAATGCCAAGCCGGATGCACTCTCGCGGATCCACGAGGGGGATCGCGCGGGACCTGCGAGCGTTCCTGCTTTGTGTCCGGTTTCTCCTGGGCGGTCGAGACACGGGTGAAGGAGGCCCTGAGGGACACGCCGGGCCATGTTGGATGTCCTCCCGGTTGCCTATTTGTGGTACCATCGCTGCGGGGGGACATCATTGACTGGGCCCACACCAATAAGACGGTCTGCCACCCGGGCATGGCAAAGACACGCTCGGTCGTCGAACAACGGTTGTGGTGGCCCAACCTGGATAGAGACGTGAGAGAGTACATCAAAACCTGTCTGGTGTGTGCGGCCAACAACACGTCCCGCCTGCGCCCGTTGGGAGAGCTGTGTCGTCTGCCTGTTCCCTCTCGCCCGTGGTCGCATATTGCGGTGGACTTTGTCACGGGGTTACCTCCCTCCCAGGGGAACACGGTGGATAGCCAACCGGTTCTCCAAGATGGTCCATTTCATGCCGGCCCCAAAGATCCCGTCCGCCAAGCAGACGGCCCAGTTGTTGCTGGACGAGGTCGTCCGCTACCACGGGCTCCCGGTGGATATCGTTTTGGACAGAGGACCACAGTTCATCTCCCGGTTCTGGAGGGAGTTCTGCACCCTCATCGGAGCTTTGGCAAGTCTGACATTGGGCCACCACCCGGAGTCCAATGGGCAGACAGAGAGGGTCAACCAGGACTTGCTTGCTGCCATGCTTGGCATCTCGGGACCACAGCACTTGGAGCCAGCACCTCAAATGGGTGGAGTATGCTCACAACTCCCTGCCCTCGGCCTCCACAGGTATGGCTCCTTTTCACATCGTGCACAGTTATCCTCTCTCTCTGTTTCCTTTGGTGGCCACGGAATCCACTGTATGATCCGCCCTGGCAGTGATTAGACGTTGCAAGCGAACCTCCTGGGAGGCAGCATGCAGGATGCTGCTGCGCATGGGCAGCACCTACAAGTCTGCAGCGGACCTCAAGAGGAGAAGGGCACGAGCGCTCAAAGTGGGACAACGAGTGTGGCTGTCCACTCAGGACCTTCCGCTGCGGATGGAGTCGCGCAAACTTGGTCGCAGATCCGTTGGCTCGTTCCCCGTCAGCAAGATCATCAACCCTATCGTTGTGTCACTGAAGCTCCCCAGGTCGATGAAGGTCGACCACATCTTCCACATGAGCAGGCTCTGCCTGACCCATCCGTCACCGCTGGTACCTCCGGTCAAGCCTCCCCCACCCCCTGCATGGTGGACAGCGGTCCGGTGTATTCTGTGCGCCGGGCATGAACCAGTGCAGAAGTCACGGTTGTCATTCATCCAACAAGAACAACCAGTGCGGAAGTCACATATTTCATTCACCCAGCCCGCGCTACCAGTGGGTTGGAAGCCCGCATGCGGGTGTCCTTCACCCGCATACCATGCCTGGTTCATGCCCGCGCACCCTAAGTGTGGAAGTCATGGTTGCCTTTCATTCATCCAGCACAACCAGTGCGCTGGAAGCCCGCTTGCAGGTGTCCTTCACCCGCATAACATGTGTTGTTCATCAGCGCCCCCAGTGTGGAAATCGTGGTTGTCATTCATCCATCCAGTCATGGTTGTCATTCATCCATCCAGCATAACCAGTGCAGAAGTCACACATTTCATTTACCCAGCCCGCACTACCAGAGGGCTGGAAGCCCACATGCGAGTGTCCTTCACCCGGATACCATGCCTGGTTCATGCACGCGTACCCTAAGTTTGGAAGTAATGGTTGCCTTTCATCCAACCAGCACAACCGTTGCGCTGCAAGCCCGCCTGCGGGTGTCCTTCACCCGCAAAATATGCGTTGTTCATGCCCGTGCGCCCTAAAAGTGGAAGTTATGGTTGCCTTTCATCCAGCGAGCTCAACCATTGCGCTGTAAGCCCGCTTGCAGGTGTCCTTCACCCGCATAATATGCGTTTTTTATGCCCGTGCGCCCTAAGTGTGGAAGTCATGGTTGTCATTCATCCAGCCAGCACAACCGTTGCACTGCAAGCCCGCCTGCGGGTGTCCTTCACCCGCATAACATGCGTTGTTCATGCCCGTGCGCCCTAAGTGTGGAAGTCATGGTTGTCTTTCATCCAGCCAGCACAACAAATGCGCTGGAAGCCCGCTTGCGGGTGTTCTTCACCCGCATACCATGCCTGATTCATGTCCGTGCACCCTAAGTGTGGAAGTAATGGTTGTCATTCATCCAGCCAGTGCAACCAGTGCGCTGGAAGCCCGCTTGGGTGCATTTCCCCCCCTAGCATACCATGCCTGGTTCATGCCCGCGCACCCTAAGTGTGGAAGTCATGGTTGCCTTTCATCCAGCCAGCACAACCAGTGCAGAAGTCACGGTTGTCATTCATCCAACTAGAACAACCAGTGCGGAAATCACACATTTCATTCACCCAGCCCGCGCTACCAGTGGGTTGGAAGCCCGCATGCGGGTGTCCTTCACCCGCATACCATGCCTGGTTCATGCCTGCGCACCCTAAGTGTGGAAGTCATGGTTGCCTTTCATTGATCCAGCACAACCAGTGCGCTGGAAGCCCGCTTGCAGGTGTCCTTCACCCGCATAACATGCGTTGTTCATCAGCGTGCGCCCCCAGTGTGGAAATCATGGTTGTCATTCATCCATCCAGTCATGGATGTCATTCATCCACCCAGCGTAACCAGTGCGGAAGTCACATATTTCATTTACCCAGCCCGCACTACCAGTGGGCTGGAAGCCCACATGCGAGTGTCCTTCACCCGGATACCATGCCTGGTTCATGCCCGCGCACCCTAAGTTTGGAAGTAATGGTTGCCTTTCATCCAACCAGCACAACCGTTGCGCTGCTAGCCCGCTTTTGGGTGTCCTTCAGCCGCATACCATGCCTGGTCCATGCCCGCGCACCCCAAATGTGGAAGTCATGGTTGTCATTCATCGAGCCAGCACAACCATTGCACTGCAAGCCCGCTTTTGGGTGTCCTTCAGCCGCATACCATGCCTGGTCCATGCCCGCCCACCCCAAGTGTGAAAGTCATGGTTGTCATTCATCCAGCCAGCACAATCTTTGTGAAAGTCATGGTTGCCTTTCATCCAGCCAGCACAACCATTGCGCTGCAAGCCCGCGTGCGGGTGTCCTTCACCCGCATAATATGCGTTGTTCATGCCTGTGCGCCCTAAGTGTGGAAGTCATGGTTGTCATTCATCCAGCAAATACACTCTTTGTGAAAGTCATGGTTGCCTTACATCCAGCCAGCACAACCAGTGCACTGCAAACCGGCTTAGGTGCGTCTTCCTCCCACATTGTGAATGTCATTTCACAAGTAAGTCGCCGTCTTGTGGACAAAATCGCTACTGCACCCCCCTAAAGCGCCCGCTGGAGCAACGTAAGCCGCCTTAGGGGTGCTCCTTTCCCCCTCAGAGGAACTGTCATGCTTGTGGGTGTCCTTCCCCAGCATAACAGCCCGCTTGTGGGTGTCCTTCACCCGCATTACATGCATTGTTCATGCCCGTGCGCCCTAAGTGTGGAAGTCATGGTTGTCATTCACCCATCCAGCACAACCAGTGCGGAAGTCACGGTTGTCATTCATCCAGCCAGCACCACCAGTGCGCTGGATAACCGCTTGGGTGCGTTCCCCCCGCATGCCATACCTGGTTCATGCCCCCCCCCACCCTAAGTGTGGAAGTCATGGTTGCCTTTCATCCATCCAGCACAACCAGTGCGCTGCAAGCCCGCCTCGGTGCGTCTTTCCCCCGCATTGTGAATGTCATTTCACCAGCAAGTCGCTGTCTTGTGGAAAAATCGGTAAATCGCATAAAATCTGTTGTTCATGCCCGTGCGCCCTAAGTGTGGAAGTCATGGTTGTCATTCATCCAGCCAGCACAACCAATGCGCTGCAAGTCCGCTTTCGGGTGTCCTTCACCCGCATACCACGCCTGGTTCATGTCCGTGCACCCTAAGTGTGGAAGTCATAGTGGACTTTCATCCATCCATTACAACCATTGCGCTGCAAGCGCGCATTCGGATGTCCTTCACCCGCATACCATGCCTGGTTCATGCCCGCACACCCCAAGGGTGGAAGTCATGGTTGTCATTCAACCAGCACAACCAATGTGGAATTCATGGTGGCCTTCACCCGCATACCATGCCTGGTTCATGCCCGTGCACCCTAAGTGTTGAAGTCATGGCTGCCTTTTATCCACGAGCACAACCAGTTCTTTGGAAGCCCGCTTGGGTGCGTCCCCCCCCCCCCCCAGCATACCAAGCCTGGTTCATGCCCGCGCACCCTAAGTGTGGAAGTCACGGTTTCCTTTCATCCATCCAGCAAAACCAGTAAGCTGGAAACGCTCTTGGGTGTGTCTTCCCATCGCATACCATGCCTGGTTCATGCCCGCGCACGCGAAGTGTGGAAGTCATGGTTGTCATTCATCCATCCAGCACAACCAGTGCGGAATTCAAGGTTGTCAGTCATCCAGCCAGCACAACCATTCGGCTGGAAGCCCGCTTGCGGGTGTCCTTCACCTGCATTACATGCGTTGTTCATGCCCGTGCGCCCTAAGTGTGGAAGTCACGGTTGTCATTCATCCAGCCAACACAACCAGTGTGCTGGAAGCCCACTTGCGTTTGTCCATCACCCGCATACCATGCCTGGTTCATGCCCACGCACCCCAAGTGTGGATGTCATGGTTTTTTTTCAACCAGCCAGCACAACCAGTCTGGAAGTCATGGTTGTCTTTCATCCATCCATCACAACCAGTAAGCTGGAAGCCCTCTTGGGTGCCTCTTCCCATCGGATACCATGCCTGGTTCATGCCCGCGCACACTAAGTTTGGAAGTCATGGTTGTCATTCATCGAGCCAGCACAACCGTTGCACTGGAAGCCCGCTTGCGGGTGTCCTTCACCCGCATACCATGCCTGGTTCATGTCCGCGCACGCTAAGTTTGGGAGTCATGGTTGTCATACATCTATCCAGCACAACCAGTGCGGAAGTCACTGTTGTCATTTATCCAGCCAGCACAACTATTGCGCTGCAAGCCCGTTTGCAGGTGTCCTTCACCCGCATAACATGCGTTGTTGATGCCCGTGCGCCCAAAGTGTGGAAGTCATGGTTGTCATTCATCCAACTAGAACAACGAGTGCGGAAGTCACATATTTCATTCACCCAGCCCGCGCTACCAGTGGGTTGGTAGCCCGCATGCGTGTGTCCTTTACCCGCATACCATGCCTGGTTCATGCCCGCGCACCCAAAGTGTGGAAGTCATGGTTTTCATTCATCCAGCCAGCACAACCAGTGCGGAAGTCACGGTTGTCCTTCATCCAGCCAGCACAACCAGTGCTTTGGAAGCCTGCTTGGGTGCGTTCCCCCCAGCATACCATGCCTGGTTCTGTCCGTGCACCCTCAGTGCGGAAGTCACGGTTGTCATTCATCCAGGCAACACAACTATTGCGCTCGAAGCCTGCTTGGGGGTGTCCTTCACCCGCACAACATGCGTTGTTGATGCCCGTTGTTCATAAGCGTGCGCCCAAAGTGTGTAAGTAATGGTTGTCATTCATCCATCAAGCGTAACCAGTGTGGAAGTCAAATATTTCATTCACCCAGCCCCCGCTACCAGTGGGCTGGAATCCCGCATGCGGGTGTCCTTCATCTGGATACCATGCCTCATTCATGCCCGCGCAGCCTAAGTTTGGAAGTCATGGTTGCCTTTTATTCATCCAGCACAACCAGTGCGCTGGAAGCCTGCTTGCGGGTGTATTTCACCCGCATAACAAGCGGTGTTCACAAGCGTGCGCCCAAAGATTGGAAGTCATGATTGTCATTCAACCATCCAGTCATGGTTGTCATTCATCCATCTAGCGCAACCAGTGCGGAAGTCACGGTTGTCATTCATCCAGCAAGCAGGCATGGTATGCAGGGAGGAACGCACCCAAGCGGACTTCCAGCGCACTAGTTGAATGACAACCATGACTTCCACACTTAGGGCACACGGGCAGGAACAACGCATGTTACGCGGAAGATGGACACCCACAACCGGGCTTGCAGCGCAACGGTTGTGCTGGATGGATGAAAGGCCACCATGAATTCCACATTGGTTGTGCTGGCTGGATGAATGAAAACCATGACTTCTACACTTAGGGAGCGCGGGCGTGAACCAGGAATGGTATGCGGGTGAAGGACATCCCCAAGCGGGCTTCCAGCGCAATAGTTGTGTTGCCTGGATGAATGACAACCGTGACTTCTGCACTGGTTGTGCTGGCTGAAGGAATGACAACCATGACATCCACACTTGGGGTGCGTGGGCATGAACCAGGCATGGTATGCGGGTGAAGGACACCCGAATGCGTGCTTGCAGTGACTTCCAACTTAGGGTCCGCGGGCATGAACCAGGCATGGCAAGGTGGGGGGGGGGGTGGACACACCCAAGCAGGCTTCCAAAGCACTGGTTGTGCTGGCTGGATGAATGACAACCATGACTTCCACACTTATCGTGCGCGGGCATGAACCAGTAATGATATGGGATGGGAAGACGCACCCAAGAGGGCTTTTCGCGCACTGGTTGTGCTGGATGGAAGAAAGGTTACCATGACTTCCACACTTAGGGTGCACGGACATGAACCAGGCATGGTATGCGGGTGAAGGACACCCGCATGCGGGCTTGCAGCGCAATGGTTGTCCTGCATGGATGAAATGCAACCATGCTTCCAGACTGGTTGTGCTGGCTGGTTGAATTACAACCATGACTTCCACACTTGGGGTGCGCGGGCATGAACCAGGCATGGTAAGCGGCTGAAGGACACCCTTAAGCGGGCTTGCAGCGCACTGGTTGTGCTGGCTGGATGAAAGACAACCATGACTTCCACACTTAGGGTGCACGTGCATGAACCAGGCATGTTATGCGGCTGAAGGGCACCCGAAAGTGGGCTTGCAGCGCAACGGTTGTAATGGATGGATGAAAGGCCACCACCACTTCCACACTGGCTGTGCTGGCTGGATGAATGACAACCATGACTTTCACACTTGGGGTGTGTGGGCATGAACCAGGCATGGTATGCGGCTGAAGGACACCCGAAAGTGGGCTTGCAGCGCACTGGTTGTGCTGGCTGGATGAAAGACAACCATGACTTCCAGACTGGTTGTGCGGGCTGGTTGAAAAAAAACCATGACATCCACACTTGGGGTGCGTGGGCATGAACCAGGCATGGTATGCGGGTGAAGGACACCCGAATGCGTGCTTGCAGTGCAATGGTTGTGGTGGCTGGATGAAAGACAACCGTGACTTCCACACTTAGGGAGCGCGGGGATGAAGCAGGCATGGTATGCGGTTGAAGGACACCCCCAAGTGGGCTTCGAGCACAATAGTTGTGTTGCCTGGATAATTGACAACCGTGACTTCCGCACTGGTTGTGCTCGCTGAATGAATGACAACCGTGACTTCCGCACTGGTTGTGCTGACTGGATGAAAGGCAACCATGACTTCCAAATTTAGGGTGCGCGGGCATGAACCAGGCATGGTCTGCTGGGGGGCGGGGGGGAACGGACCCAAGCGGGCTTCCAAATCACTGGTTGTGGTGGCTGGATGAATGACAACCATGATTTCCATACTTAGCGTGCGCGGGCATGAAAGAGGCATGGTATGACATGGGAATACGCACCCAAAAGGGCTTCCAGCTTACTGGTTGTGCTCGATGGATGGAAGGCAACCATGACTTCCACACTAAGGGTGCACGGACATGAACCAGGCATTGTATGCGGTTGAAGGACACCCACAAGCAGCCTTCCAACCCACTGGTAGCGCGGGCTGGGTGACTGAAATATGTGACTTCCGCACTGGTTGTTCGAGTTGGATGAATGACAACCATGACTTCCACACTTGGGGTGCGCGGGCTTGAACCAGGCATGGGATGCGGCTGAAGGAGACCCGAAAGCGGGCTTGCAGCGCACTGGTTGTGCTGGCTGGATGAATGAGAACCATGACTTCTACACTTCGGGTGCATGGACATGATCCAGGCATGGTATGTGGGTAAAGGACACCCGCAAGCGGGCTTGCAATGCAATGGTATTCCTGCATGGATGAAAGTCAACCATGACTTCCAGACTGGTTGTGCTGGCTGGTTGAATGACAACCATGACTTCCACACTTAGGGTGCGCAGGCATGAACCAGGCATAGTATGCGGGTAAAGGAAATCTGCAAGCGGGCGAAGGACACCCGCAAGCAGGCTTGCAGCGCACTGGTTGTGCTGGATGAATGAAAGGCAACCATGACTTAAACACTTAGGGTGCTCAGGCATAAACCAGGCATGGTATGCGGGCGAAGGACACCCGCAAGCGGGCGAAGGACACCCGCAAGGAGGCTTGCAGCGCAATGGTTGTGCTGGATGGATGACAACCGTGACTTCCGCACTGGTTTGGCTCGATGGATGAATGACATCCATGAGGGTGCACGGACATGAACCAGGCATGGTATGCGGGTGAAGGACACCTGCAAGCAGGCTTGCAGCGCAACGGTTGTGCTCCATGGATGAAAGGCAACCATGACTTCCAGAATCTTGTGCTGGCTGGTTGAATGATAACCATGAATTCTTCACTTAGGGTGTGCAGGCATGAACCAGGCATGGTATGCGGGTGAAGGACACCCACAAGCAGGCTTGCAGCGCAATAGTTGTGCTGGCTGGTTGAATGACAACCGTGACTTCCACACTGGTTGTGCTGGCTGGATGAATGACAACCATGATTTCCACACTTTAGGTGCACGGACATGAACCAGGCATGGTATGCGGGTGAAGGACACCTGCAAGCGGGCTTCCAGCTTACTGGTTGTGCTGGATGGATGAACGGCAACTAATACTTCCACCATAGGGTGCACGGACATGAACCAGGCATGGTATGCGGGTGAAGGACACCCGCAAGCGGGCTTGCAGCGCAATAGTTGTGCTGGCTGGATGAATGACAACCGTGACTTCCACACTGGTTGTGCTGGCTGGATGAATGACAACCATGATTTCCACACTTAAGGTTCACGGTGTTGGAAATTTATATTTCTAAATCATCATAAACTTAAGTTAGTAATCTGCCTCCAATTTGTGACCTTACCCAACTTCCGCTCCTCCAACAATATGCGCGCTCGTTCTGCAATAGAAAGGTATCAGGAAGCCGGCATTTTCACACACAAGTGGATTTATTCCTTCAACACACACCTGGGTCTCGGGTCCCTCTCATTTACAACCCTGTACGTCTCTGTTCCCTCAGCTGACGTACTCTACATCCGAGTTTCCCAGAACAATTTTAAAGTACAATCTACTGATTCACTATTGGTTCTTTGTCTCCTCCACGTATCCTTGGCGCTCTCTCATTGGTCTCCTTTGGTCCGTCGCATGTTGGCCCGACTCCTCCCCTGCAGACTCGTGTGCTGGCTCCTCCTGGTGGTGGTTTCCTGACAGTAGTTTTTCCACCAACTGCCTCTGAGTCCTGTCGTCTCCGCATCCTTCTTGCAGTTAGCACCGTCTGTTCTAAAACGTTCCATTCTTGCACCACATACCCTGTTTCGTTCCACCAGTCACACGCTCAGCACTTTACAGTCTCACACTTTCATACACAGGATGTAGCAACATCTAATGAACTACTTTAAGCTCAAACTCTTATATTCCTTTATTCCCTCTCATGACCTCAGACAACTGAGGTCATGACTCGAACAATGTATTTTATTGTTAAACACGAGTTAAAAATCAATAGCCATAAGCTAAAAATCAGCAAAAAATTAAAAATTAGTAGAAAATTCAAAATCTGTAATAAATTTCATTCTAGTAGAAAATCAGTAGAAAATGTCATTCCCTCCTCATGGCCTCAGGTCCCTGAGGCCACCTTCACATACTCACATCCCGGACTCCCGGAGGGCCACAGCTTTCTCCGCCTCCTGGGGGTCCTTCTGAGGGATCATCATGTACTGGCCACTTGGAGGGAGTGGCCCCAACGTGCGTACAATTGTCTTAACAGTTAATGATCTGATACATGGATTACAGCAACATCCGCATAACACGATAATAGCAGCAAACACAGCGATATAAATCAGTTCTGATGCAATCTAGCTTTTATATTTACCAAAGACGTTTAACCAGTCAGAATACCAACTGGTGTCCACAACTGAGTGCTCCTTCATTTTGTTACTTAGCGTGCGTAGACCCTCCAATGCCTTGGTAAGGCGACCGTCAGGAGACGTATTGTTGGGAATCAGAGTACAACACTGATCCCCAAAAATACCACACAATCCTCCTCTTTCAGCTCACAACATATCTAAGCCCATTCTGTTTTGGAATGCCATAAGAGACGTGGCACCCGGAGGTAGACGTATGGAGTGATGTCCGACTCCGGTGATGCTGATGACGAATCTGCAACCGCCTTGTCTGTGACCTGCGCAGACACACTGGATACAAGTGAATGAAGGTACTTCCAGTATGCAGCGTGTGATACATCAGGTGTCGGTACGTCAGCTGGCGGGACCAAGGTGGAGGCAGGCCCTGGCATTAGGCGACCAGTTAACAGTTCAAATGGCGCAAAACCTGTTATTTTGTGAACAGTTTGGCAGACGACCAACAGGGCTAGGGGCAAAGCTTGCAACCACGTCATTTTTGTTTGAGCCATGATCTTAGCCAATTTTTCTTTCAAATTCCTGTGAAACCTTTCAACTTTGCCTTGCCTCTGGGGGTGGTACACACACCCAAAGCGTTGCTTCAGCCCTAACAGCGCCTCCACTTTAGCCATTGCTTTGTTGTTAAAATGTGTCCCATTATCAGATCTGATTAAAGCAGGAAAACCATGTGTCGGAATATAATGATTCACCAAAGTTTTAATGACTGACGTGGTGTCTTCCCTTGCACACGGATACGCCTCCGGCCAGCGTGAATAAGAATCCACAATGACCAGAAGGAACCGCTTCCCATTGACCCTGTCAATCATGTCCGTGAAGTCAATTACAATTTCTGCTCCAGGCCAGGCCACAGGGGAGAATGCCCCTGGCTTGGGTTTCAATGTCGGTCGTGCATTAAATGTTTGACATAATTCACAAGCCGCCACAAACTGCCAGACCACCTCCTGCAACCTTGGATGCCACCACTGACGAAGTTTTGGAAGCATTGCCTGAGGCCCCACATGTGCCACTGTATGGGCCTCAGTCAACACCGAGGTCATGAGTCGTCCTTCAGGGAGGACCGGCTGGCCTAACCCGATCGCCTAACCGCCTTTGATGCGATCCACATAGATTTTTGTTCCGGCGACGACTTACCTTGTGCGTCCATAATGTCCTCCAGTGTAACCTCGGGTGCCACTGGAAGATCCGGGGGTTCCCCATCCCAGACCACAGCCGTGGTTGCTAACATCATCTCGTCCTGAGGGGTGTACCCAGCCACTTCTTTTGCGAGAGCATCCGCCCTCTCATTACCCTTTGCCATCATGGTGTTGGCCTTTGAGGGTCCCGGGACCTTTACAATCGCCAATTCGTGGGGACCCTTAATTGCTTCATACAAACGCTCCATCAAAATTCTATGAGCAATTTCTTTGCCTTTCACTGTTAGCCAGCCATTGTGCAGCCACCCCTTTAGGTCAATCAGGGCAGCCGACGCTGCATATGCCGAATCAGTATATACAGTTAATTGCTGTCCTGGACACTGTTCCAAGGCCAACACCAGAGCCAACACCTCAGCTGCCTGGGCGGAGGGTTTTATTGTCAACTTCTGAGCTGTCACCAGGAGGAAGAAAGAACCTTTCCACTCCACCACTGCCTCTGCCGCGTGGAGTGTCCCATCCTTGGCACGCCAACAACACCCATCCGTGAACATAACCCGTCCACCTTCCAATGGTTCCGCATACAAGTCCTCACGGACCTTTTGATCTTTCTGTACTTTCAGAGCACACTCATGTGCCCCTTCCAGGAGGTGATTAGCCATGTTCACACCATCATGCACATACGTAACATTTGGTGCCGTCAATGTCTTCATTATCCGTGTTTGTCTTAGGGGTGTCAACGTAAATGCTGCCGATGGGACAAAAGCTGACACCGCATGGTCTGTTAACACCTGGACGGGATACCCCGTAACCACATGTGTCGTTTTCTGTAGGACCTTTGCCAGGCCCGCTTCGTACCTAACACAGTCTGCTTGTTTCTGTTCAATTCCGTCTAATGGCACACTACAATACAATAAAACTGCCTTGTTTGTTCCACGTCTTTGTTCCATGTCTTTGGTACAATGCCGCATTTCTCATTAATAGCTACATCTAAATGAAACACCTTAGTGTAATCTGGGGTAGCCAAAGCTGCTGCTGATGCCAATTGCTGAATTAGTTGCACAAACAATGCATCATCCTCAGGGGTCCACTGCAATGTGGCCTTCAAATTTCGTACCCCTTGTTGTTTGACCAGGGCCCGCAGGCCTGCTGTTTTATCCACATAACATGGGATGTAGACTCAGCTGTAGCCACACAATCCCAAGAAAGACAGCATGTCTTGCACTGTCTCTGGACGTGGGTGTCGCAAGATGGAGCTGCGGTGATTAGGGGACATAGCCAAACCGGCTGGTGTGATGACACGCCCCAGAAAACCCACAGACTTACGACAGCACTGTAACTTTTTCCTTGACACTTTGAAGCCCAGGTCAGCAAGCTTCAACAGCACTGCTCGTGTGGCTTCCACACACTGGTTTGATGTTTCGGCCGCAATGAGGAGATCGTCCACATACTGCAGGAGCACTGACCCTTGGGGTAGTTTACATGAAAATAACAAGTCCTTCAAGACCTGATTAAAGATTCCCGGCGAATTCTTGAAGCCCTGTGGGAGTAGTTTGTACTGCAATTTCACCCCTTTGTAAGAAAATGCAAACACGTGTCGTATTGACTCAGCCAGTGGTAAACAGAAATATGCATTTGCCAAATCAATTACCGTATACCACTGTTTCTGAGGATCCAGGGAGGACAGGATGTGATGGGGGTCAGGAACTGGCAAAACTGGAGTTATAGTAATGTCATTCACTGGCCGCAAATCGTGGGCCATCCTCCATGTCACCCCATCAGCCTCCTGGACCGGTCTCAGAGGTGTGTTCCAAAAGGATGTCGACGTTTCCAACATCCCCGCATCCCACAATCCTGCCATTGTGTCCTCCATACCTTTGTCTGCTTCCTTCGGCCATCAATATTGAGGACGGCGGACCTGAATGGAGCAATCAACTTCCAATTGGATCGGTTGAACCGTATGACAAAAACCAACATCAAATGGACCCTGTGACCACAAGGTCTGTGGAATTTGATCCAGCATCGCCTGTGCAGACTCATGGTCTGTCTGTTCCCGCCCATGTCCTCTGACATCTCTCTTTCATCACTCTGCACCCTTTGTCCTTCAAACAACTTCCGCGATGCCTCCTTCTTCATCAGCTTCGGAGTCCTCTTACTCCTTGCACTAGTGGTGCCCCCGTCTCCTGCTAGCTCCGCCCCTGGCGCCAGCACGGGCGACTCCACACTCCCCTGCTGTTTCCCACGCACTCTCTTTCTCTCATTATTCACAGCCTGTTCAATCAACTGTATGGTCGCTATGAACCTTCATCTTCTACATCTAAAACCATTCTGGCCCCCAAGGTGACTACGGGGGCCATTACTGGCGCCGTCGGATACGGTGGCGGCGCAAACACATACTGTCGTGAGTCCGACAACTGTGGATAAATGCCTCTCAGACATTCCGTCTTTTCTTCCACTTTTTCAATCACTTCATCCTCTTTCTTCACCTCATTCTCACTCTTTTCCTCTTTTAACGCCGCCAGCGCAGTAGCGATAGTTGCCAACTGGTGAATGCCTCGTCTATCTTTCTCCAATTTCTTCACTACCTTCTCAAGTTTATTACGCTGTCACCAACCGACTTGGCTCTGATCCTCCTTCATATCTCGAATATCTGCCAACATTCTGCTTTCCTTTTTCTGTAACTGCCGTGCTAACTTCGCCATGTTCCATGTTCCGGGTTCTCCGCGAAACAATTCAACTCTCTTTAATTTCAGAAACAACTTCTGACTCCGTTCTTTTTCCTTCTTAATTTTTTTTAATTTATCAGGAAGCCGGCATTTTCACACACAAGTGGATTTATTCCTTCAACACACACCTGGGTCTCTGGTCCCTCTCATTACAACCCTGTACGTCTCTGTTCACTCAGCCGACGTACTCTACATCCGAGTTTCCCAGAACAATTTTGAAGTACAATCTACTGATTCACTAGTGGTTCGGTGTCTCCTCCACGTATCCTTGGCGCTCTCTCATTGGTCTCCTTTGGTCCGTCAGATGTTGGCCCGACTCCTCCCCTGCAGACTCGCGTGCTGGCTCCTCCTGGTGGTTTCCTGACAGTAGTTTTTCCACCAACTGCCTCTGAGTCCTGTCGTCTCCGCATCCTCCTTGCAGTTAGCACCGTCTGTTCTAAAACATTCCATTCTTGCACCACATACCCTGTTTCGTTCCACCAGTCACACACTCAGTACTTTACAGTCTCACACTTTCATACACAGGATGTAGCAACATCTAATGAACTACCTTAAGCTCAAACTCTTATATTCCTTTAACGGACATGAACCAGGCATGGTAACCGGGAGAAGGACACCCGCATGCGGGCTTCCAGCCCACTGATAGCGCGGGCTGGGTGAATGAAATATGTGACTTCCGCACTGGTTACGCTGGATGGATGAATGACAACCATGATTGGATGGATGAATGAAAACCATGACTTCCACACTTTGGGCGCACGCTTATGAACAACGCATGTTATGCGGGTGAAGGACACCCGCAAGGAGGCTTGGAGCGCAATGGTTGTGCTGGCTGGATGAATGACAACCGTGACTTCCACACTGGTTGTGCTGGCTGGTTGAATGACAACCATGAATTCTACACTTGGGGTGCAGAGACATGAACCAGGCATGGTATGTGGGTGAAAGACACCCGCAAGCGGGCTTCCAGTGCACTAGTTGTGCTGGATGAATAAAAGGCAACCATGACTTCCAAACTTAGGGGGCGCGGGCATGAACCAGGAATGGTAAACGGGAGAAGGACACCCGCATGCGGGCTTCCAGCCCACTGGTAGCGCGGGCTGGGTAAATGAAATATGTGACTTCCGCACTGGTTACGCTGGATGGATGAATGACATCCATGACTGGATGGATGAATGACAACCATGACTTCCACACTTTGGGCGCACGCTTATGAACAACGCATGTTATGCGGGTGAAGGACACCTGCAAGCGGGCTTCCAGCGCAATGGTTTTGCTAGATGAATGAAAAGCAACCATGACTTCCACACTTAGGGTGCGCAGGCATGAACCGGGCATGGTATGCGGAAGATGGACACCCGCAAGCGGGCTTGCAGCGCAGGTTGTGGTGGCTGGATGGATGACAACCGTGACTTCCGCACTGGTTGTGCTGGAAAGATGAACGACAACCATGACTTCCACACTTAGGGATCGCGGGCATGAACCAGGTATGGTATGCGGTTAAGGACACCCGCAAGCGGGCTTCCAGCGCACTGGTTGTGCTGGCTGGATAAATGAAAACCAGACTTCCATACTTAGGGTGCGCGGTCATGAACCAGGCATGGTATGCGGGTGATAGACGCCCGCAAGCGGGCTTGCAGAGCAATGGTTGTGGTCGCTGGATGAAAGACATTCGTGACTTCCGCACACGTTGTCCTGGCTGAAGGAATGACAACCGTGACTCCCACACTGTTTGTGCTGGCTGGATGAAAGGCAACCATGACTTCCACACTTCGGGTGCACGGGCATGAACCAGGCATGGAATGCTGGGGGGGGGGGGGGGAACGCACCCAAGCGGGCTTCCACTGGCTGGATGAATGACAACCATGACTTCCACACTTATCGTGCGAGGGCATGAACCAGGCATGATATGGGATGGGAAGACGCACTCAAGAGGGCTTTCAGCGCACTGGTTGTGCTGACTGGATGAAAGACAACCATTACTTCCATACTTAAGGTGCACGTGCATGAACCAGGCATGGTATACGGCTGAAGGACACCCGAAAGCGGACTTGCAGCGCAACGGTTGTCATAGATGGATGAAAGGCCACCATCACTTCCACACTGGCTGTGCTGGCTGGATGAATGGCAACCATGACTTCCACACTTGGGTGTGCGGGCATGAACCAGGCATGGTATGTGGTTGACGGACACCCGTAAGCAGGCTTGCAGCGCAATGTTTGTGCTGGCTGGATGAATGACAACCATGACTTCCAAAATTATCGTGCGTGGGCATGAACCAGGCATGATATGGGATGGGAAGACGCACCCAAGAGGGCTTTCAGCGCACTGGTTGTGCTGGATGGATGAAAGGCAACCATGACTTCCACACTTAGGGTGCACGGACATGAACCAGGCATGGTATGCGGGTGAAGGACACCCCCAAGCGGGCTTGCAGCACAACGGTTGTGCAAATTGGATGAAAGGCAACCATGACTTGCAGACTGGTTGTGCTGGCTGGTTGAATTACAACCATGACTTCACACTTGGGGTGCACGGGCATGAACCAGGCATGGTATGCGGCTGAAGGACACCCTTAAGCGGGCTTGCAGCGCACTGGTTGTGCTGGCTGGATGAAAGACAACCATTACTTCCATACTTAGGGTGCACGTGCATGAACCAGGCATGGTATGCGGCTGAAGGACACCCGAAAGCGGGCTTGCAGTGCACTGGTTGTGCTAGCTGGATGAAATACAACCATGACTTTCAGACTGGTTGTGCTGGCGGGTTGAAAAAGAACCATGACGTCCACACTTAGGGTGCGTGGGCATGAACCAGGCATGGTATGCGGGTGAAGGACACCCGCAAGCGGGCTTGCAGCGCAATGGTTGTGCTGGATGGATGGAAGGCAACCATGACTTCCACACTTAGGGTGCACGGAAATGAAGCAGGCATGGTATGCGGGTGAATGACACCCGCAAGTGGGCTTCCAGCCTAATGGTTGTGCTGGCTGGATGACTGACAACCGTGAATTCCGCACTGGTTGTGCTGGATGGATGAATGACAACCTTGACTTCCACACTCAGGGTGCACGGACATGAACCAGGCAATGTATGCGGGTGAAGGACACCCATAAGCGGGCTTTCAGGGCAACGGTTGGGTGAATGGATGAACGCCAACCATGACTTCCAGACTGGTTGTGCTGGCTGGTTGAATTACAACCATGACTTACACACTTGGGGTGCGCGGGCATGAACCAGGCATGGTATGCGGGTGAAGGACACCCGCAAGTGGCCTTGCAGCGCATCGGTTGTTCTGCATGGATGAAAGGCAACCATGACTTCCACACTTGGGGTGCATGGACATGAACCAGGCATGGTATGCGGGTGAAGGACACCCGCAAGCGGGCTTGCAGCGCATCGGTTGTGCTGCATGGATGGAAGGCAACCATGACTTCCAGACTGGTTGTGCTGGCTGGTTGTATTACAACCATGACTTCCACACTTGGGGTGCGCGGGCATGAACCAGGCATGGTATGCGGCTGAAGGACACCCTTATGCGGGCTTGCAGCGCACTGGTTGTGCTGGCTGGATGAAAGACAATCATTACTTCCATACTTAGGGTGCACGTGCATAAACGAGGCATGGTATGCGGCTGAAGGACACCCGAAAGCGGGCTTGCAGCGCAACGGTTGTAATGGATGGATGAAAGGCCACCATCTTTTCCACACTGGCTGTGCTGGCTGGATGAATGACAACCATGAATTCTACACTCAGGGTGCGCGGGCATGAACCAGGTATTGTATGCGGGTGAAGGACACCCGAAAGCGGGCTTGCAGCGCAATGGTTGTAATGGATGGATGAAAGGCCACCATGACTTCCACACTGGCTGTGGTGGCTGGATGAAAGACATCCGTGACTTCCACACTTAGGGAGCGTGGGCATTAACCAGGCATGGTATGCGGGTGAAGGACACCCCCAAGCGGGCTTTAAGCGCACAAGTTGTGTTGCCTGGATGAATGACACCGTGACTTCCGCACTGGTTGTGCTGGCTGGATGAAAGGCAAACATGACTTCCACACTTCGGGTGCGCGGGCATGAACCAGGCATGGTATGCTGGGGGGCAACGCACCCAAGCGGGCTTGCAGCGCAACGGTTGTGCTGCATGGATGAAAGGCAACCCTGACTTCCATATTGAGAGTGCACGTGCATGAACCAGGCATGGTATGCGGCTGAAGGACACCCGGAAGCGGGCTTGCACCACAATGGTTGTAATGGATAGATGAAAGGCCACCATGACTTCCACACTGGCTGTGCTGGCTGGATGAATGACAACCATGACTTCCACACTTGGGGTGCGTGGGCATGAACCAGGCATGGTATGCGGCTGAAGGAAACCCGAAAGTGGGCTTGCAGCGCATTGGTTGTGCCTGATGAATGAAAGGCAACCATGATTTCCACACTTAGGGTGCGCGGGCATGAACCATGCATGGTATCCGGGTGAAGGACACCCGCATGCGCACCATCAGTGTAGAAGTCATGGTTCTCATTCATCCATCCAGCACAACCATTGTGCTGCAAGCCCGCTTGCTGGTGTCCTTCAGCCGCATACCATGCCTGGTTCATGCCCGCGCACCCTCAGTTTGGAAGTCATGGATGTCTTTTATCCAGTCAGCACAACTGTTGCGCTGCAAGCCCGCTTACGGGTGTCCATCACCTGCATACCATGCCTTGTTCATGTTCGTGCACCCTGAGTAATGAAGTCAAGGTTTCCTTTCATCCATACAGCACAACCAGAGCGCTGGAAGCCCTCTTGGGTGCGTCTTCCCATCGCATACCATGCCTGGTTCATGTCCGCGTACGCTAAGTTTGGAAGTCATGGTTGTCATTGATCCAGCCAGCACAACCATTGCGCTGGAAGCCCGCTTGGGTGCGTTCTCACTCCCCAGCATACCATGCCTGGTTCATGCCTGCGCACCCTAAGTGTGGAAGTCATGGTTGCCTTTCATCCAGCCAGCACAGCCAGTGCGGAAGTCACCGGCGCTGTCCTTCACCCGCATAACATGCTGTGTTCATAAGCGTGCGCCCAAAGTGTTGAAGTCATGGTTGTTATTCATCCAACGTGCGCAACCAGTGCGGAAGTCACGGTTGTCATTCATCCAGCAAGCACTACCTTTGTGCTGCAAGCCCGCTTGCGGGTGTCCTTCACCCGCATACAATGCCTGGTTCATGTCCGCGCACTTTAAGTGGGGAAGTCATGGCTGTCATTCATCCAGGCAGCACAACCAGTGTGGAAGTCATGGTTACATTTCATCCAGCCAGCACAACCATTACGCTGCAAGGCTGCTTGTGGGTGTCCTTTAGCCACATAACATGCCTGGTTCATGCCCACGCACCCTATGTGTGGAAGTCATGGGTGTCATTCATCCAGCCAGCACAACCAGTGTGGAAGTCATGGTTACATTTCATCCAGCCAGCACAACCATTACGCTGCAAGGCTGCTTGTGGGTGTCCTTTAGCCACATAACATGCCTGGTTCATGCCCATGCACCCTATGTGTGAAAGTCATGGGTGTCATTCATCCAGCCAGCACAACCAATCCGCTGGAAGCCCGGTTGCGGGTGTCCATAAGCTGCATACAATGCCTGTTTCATGCCCGTGCACCCAAGTGTAGAAATCATGGTTGTCATTCATCCAGCCAGCACAGCCAGTGTGGACCTCATGGTTGTCTTTCATCCAGCCAGCACAACCATTGCGCTGCAAGCCCGCATGCGGGTGTCCTTCACCCGTATACCATGCCTGATTAATTCCCGCACACCCTAAGTGTGGAAGTCATGATTGCTTTTCATTCATCCAGCACAACCAGTGCGCTGGAAGCCCGCTTGCAGGTGTCATTCACTCGCATAACATGCATTGTTCTTCAGCGTGCGCCCAAAGTGTGGAAGTCATGGTTGTCATTCATCCATCCAGTCATGGTTGTCATTCATCCATCCAGCGTAACCAGTGAGGAAGTCACATATTTCATTCACCCAGCCAGCGCTACCAGTGGGCTGGAATCCCGCATGAGGGTGTCCTTCACCCGGATACTATGCCTGGTTCATGCCCGCGCACCCGAAGTTTGGAAGTCATGGTTGCCTTTCATTCATCCAGTCATGTTTATCATTCATCCATCTAGCGCAACCAGTGCGGAAGTCACGGTTGTCAATCATCCAGCAAGCACAACCATTAGGCTGCAAGCCCGCTTGCGGGTGTCCTTCACCCGCATACCATGCCTGGTTCATGCCCGAGCACCCAAGTGTAAAAATCATGGTTGTCATTCATCCAGCCAGCGCAGCCAGTGTGGACGTCATGGTTGTCTTTCATCCATCCACCACAACCATTGCGATGCAAGCCCGCTTGCGGGTGTCCTTCACCCGCATACCATGCCTGGTTCATGCCCTCGCTCCCTAAGTATGGAAGTCTGGTTGTCATTCATCCAGCCAGCACAACCAGTGCGCTGGAAGCCCGCTTGCGGGTGTCCTTCACCCGCATACCATAACTGGTTCATGCCCGCGCACCCAAAGTGTGGAAGTCATGGTTGTCATTCAACCAGCCAGAACAACCAGTCTGGAAGTCATGGTTGCCTTTCATCCATTCAGCACAACCGTTGCGCTGCAAGCCCGCTTGTGGGTGTCCTTCACCCGCATACCATGCCTGGTTCATGTCCGTGCAACCTAAGTGTGGAAGTCATGGTTGCCATTCATCCATCCAGCACAACCAGTGCGGAAATCACGGTTGTCAGTCATCCAGCCACCACAACCTGCGCGCTGCAAGTCCGCTTGCGGATGTCCTTCTTCCGCGTAACATGCGTTGTTCATGCCCGTGTGCCCTAAGTGTGGATGTCATGGTTGTCATTCATCCCTCCAGACCAACCAGTGCGGAAGTCACGGCTGTCATTCATTCAGCCAGCACAACCAGCGCGCTGCAAGCCCGCTTGCGGTTGTCCTTCACCAACATAACCTGCGTTGTTCTTGCCCGTACGCCCTAAGTGTGGAAGTCACATATTTCAGTCACCCAGCCCGCGCTCCCGCTTGGGTGTATTCCCCCCCGCATACCATGCCTGGTTCATGCCCCCACACCCTAAGTGTGGAAGTCATGGTTGACTTTCATCCAGCCAGCACAACCAGTGCAGAATTCAGGTTGTCATTCATTCAGCCAGTACAACCAGTGCAGAAGTCACGGTTGTCAGTCATCAAGCCAGCACAACCATTAGGCTGGAAGCCCGCTTGCGGGTGTCCATCACCCGCATACCATGCCTGGTTCATGCCCGTGCACCCTAAGTGTAGAAATCATGGTTGTCATTCATCCAGCCAACACAGCCAGTGTGGAAGTCAAGGTGAACTTTCATCCATCCATTACAACCATTGCGCTGCAAGCCCACTTTCGGGTGTCCTTCAGCCGCATACCATGCCTGTTTCATCCACGTGCACCCTAAGTATGGAAGTCATGGTTGTCATTCATCCAGCCAGCACAACCAGCGCGCTGCAAGCCCGCTTGCGGGTGTCCTTCACCCGCTTGCGGGTTTCTTCACCCGCATACCATGCCTGGTTCATGCCCGCATACCCTAAGTGTGGAAGTCATGGTTGTCATTCATCCAGCCAGAAAAACCAGTGCGGATGTCACATATGTCATTCACCAAGCCAGCACAACCAGTGGGCTGGAAGCCCGCTTGCAGGTGTCCTTCACCTGCATAACATGCATTGTTCATGCCCGTGCACCTTAAAAGTGGAAGTCATGGTTGCCTTTCATCCATCCAGCACAACCGTTGCGCTGCACGCCCGCTTGCGGGTGTCCTTCACCCGCATTCATGCGTTGTTCATGCCTGTGCGCCCCAAGTGTTGAAGTCATGGTTGTCTTTCATCCAGCCAGCACAACCAGTGCGCTGGAAGCCCGCTTGGGTGCGTTCCCCCCCCAGCATACCATAACTGGTTCATGTCCTTGCCCCCTCAGTGTGGAAGTCATGGTTGCCTTTCCTCCATCCAGCACAACCAGTGTGCTGCAAGCCCCCTTAGGTGCGTCTTCCCCCCGCATTGTGAGTGTCATTTCACAATCTAGGCTCCGTCTTGTGGACAAAATCGGTACTGCACCCCCGTAAAGTGACCACTCGAGCAACGCAAGCCGCCTTAGGGGGGCTCCTTTCCCCCTCAGAAGAACTGTCATGCTTGTGGGTGTCCTTCCACAGCATAACAGCCCACTCGTGCGTGTCCTTCACCCGCATTCATGCTCATGTACACTAAGTGTGGAAGTCATGGTTGTCTTTCATCCAGCCAGAACAACCCGTGCGGAAGTCACGGTTGTCATTCATTCAGCCAGCACAACCGTTGCGCTGCAAGCCCCCTTGCGGGTGTTTTTCACCCGCATAACATGCCTGGTTCATGCTCGCCCACCCTAAGTGTGGAAGTTATGATTGTCCTTAATCCAGCCAGAACAACCAGTGCGCTGGAAGCCCTCTTGGGTGCGTCTTCCCATCGCATACCATGCCTGGTTTATGCCCGCGCACCCGAAGTGTGGAAGTCATGGTTTCCTTTCATCCAGCCAGCACAAGCAGTGCGGAAGTCACAGTTGTCATTCATCCATCCAGCACAACCGTTGCGCTGCAAGCCCGCTTTCGGGTGTCCTTCAGCCGCATACCATGCCTGGTTCATGCACGTGCACCCTAAGTGTGGAAGTCATGGTTGTCTTTCATCCATCCAGCACAACCAGTCCGCTGGAAGCCCTCTTGGTTGCATCTTCCCATCGCATACCATGCCTGGTTTATGCCCGCGCACCCTAAGTGTGGAAGTCATGGTTGCATTTCCTCCATCCAGCACAATCAGTGCACTGCTTGCACGCTTAGGTGCGTCTTCCCCCCACATTGTGAATGTCATTTCACCATCTAGTCTCCATCTTGTGGACAAAATCGGGACTGCACCCCCCTAAAGTGACCGCTGGAGGAACGAAAGCCGCCTTAGGGGTGCTCCTTTCCCGCTCAGAGGAACTGTCATGCTTGTGGGTGTCCTTCCCTGGAATAACAGCCGCTCGTGGGTGTCCTTTACCCGGATTCATGCTCATGTTCACTAAGTATGGAAGTCGTGGTTATCTTTCATCCAGCCAGCACAAAAACAGGGGAAGTCACGGTTGTGATTCATTCAGCCAGCACAACCAGTGCGGAAGTCATGGTTGTCATTCCTCCAGCCAGCACAACCAGCGCGCTGAAAGCCCGCTTGCGGGTGTCCTTGACCCACATAACATGTGTTGTTCATGCCCGTGTGCCCTCAGTGTGGAAGTCATGGGGTTTATTCTTCCAATTCAGCACAACCGTTGTGCAAGTCGCGGTTGTCATTCATCTAGGCAGCACAACCATTGCACTGGAAGCCCGCTTGCGTGTGTCCTTCACCCGCAAACTGTGCCTGGTTCATGCCCGCGCACCCTAAGTGTGGAAGTCATGGTTGTTATTGATCCATCCACCACAACCAGTTTTGAAGTCACGGTTGTCATTCATCCAGCCAGCACAACCAGCGCACTGCAAGCCCGCTTGCGGGTGTCCTTCACGGGCATTCATGCTCATGTACACTCAGTGTGGAAATCATGGTTGTCTTTTATCCAGCCAGCAAAACCAGTGCGGAAGTCATGGTTTTCATTCATTCAGCCAGAACAACCAGTGCGGAAGTCATGGTTGTCATTCATCCAGCCAGCACAACCAGCGCGCTGAAAGCCCGCTTGCGAGTGTCCTTCACCCGCATACCATGCCTAGATCATCCCGCAAACTTAAGTGTGGAAGTCATAGTTGTTATTTTTCAATCCAGCACAACCGTTGCGCTGCAAGCCCGCTTGCGGGTGTCTTTCACCCGCATAACATACCTGGTTCATAGCCGCGCACCCCAAGTATTGAAGTCATGGTTGTCATTCATCCATCCAGCACAACCAGTGCGGAAGTCACGGTTGTCATTCATCCAGCCAGCACAACTAGCGCGCTGCAAGCCCGCTTTCGGGTGTCCTTCACCTATATAACATGTGTTGTTCATGCCCGTGCGCCCTCAGTGTGGAAGTCATGGGGTTCATTCTTCCAATCCAGCACAACGGTACGCAAGTCGCGGTTGTCATTCATCCAGGCAGCACAACCATAGCACTTGAAGCCCGCTTGCGGGTGTCCTTCACCCGCAAAATATATGTTGTTCATCCCCGCAAACCCTAAGTGTGGAAGTCATGGTTGTCATTCATCCAGCCAGCCCAACCAGTTTGGATGTCATGGTTGCCTTTCATCATCCAGCACAACCGTTGTGGTGCAAGCCCGCTTGCGGGTGTCTTTCACCCGCATAACATGCCTGGTTCATGCCCGCGCACCCTAAGTGTGGAAATCATGGCTGTCATTCATCCATCCACCACAACCAGTGTGGAAGTCACGGTTGTCATTCATCCAGCCAGCACAACCAGCTCGCTGCAAGCCCGCTTGCGGGTGTCCTTCACACGCATAACATGCTTTCTTAATGCCCGTGCGCCCGAAGTGTGAAAGTCATGGTTGTCATTCATCTATCCAGCACAACCAGTGCAGAAGTCACGGTTGTCATTCATCCAGCCAGCACAACCAGCGCACTGCAAGCCCGCTTGCGGGTGTCCTTCACGGGCATTCATGCTCATGTACACTCAGTGTGGAAATCATGGTTGTCTTTTATCCAGCCAGCAAAACCAGTGCGGAAGTCATGGTTTTCATTCATTCAGCCAGAACAACCAGTGCGGAAGTCATGGTTGTCATTCATCCAGTCAACACAACTATTGCGCTGAAAGCCCGCTTGCGAGTGTCCTTCACCCGCATACCATGCCTAGATCATGCCCGCGAAACTTAAGTGTGGAAGTCATAGTTGTTATTTTTCAATCCAGCACAACCGTTGCGCTGCAAGCCCGCTTGCGGGTGTCTTTCACCCGCATAACATACCTGGTTCATAGCCGCGCACCCCAAGTATTGAAGTCATGGTTGTCATTCATCCATCCAGCACAACCAGTGCGGAAGTCACGGTTGTCATTCATCCAGCCAGCACAACTAGCGCGCTGCAAGCCCGCTTTCGGGTGTCCTTCACCTATATAACATGTGTTGTTCATGCCCGTGCGCCCTCAGTGTGGAAGTCATGGGGTTCATTCTTCCAATCCAGCACAACCGGTACGCAAGTCGCGGTTGTCATTCATCCAGGCAGCACAACCATAGCACTTGAAGCCCGCTTGCGGGTGTCCTTCACCCGCAAAATATATGTTGTTCATCCCCGCAAACCCTAAGTGTGGAAGTCATGGTTGTCATTCATCCAGCCAGCCCAACCAGTTTGGATGTCATGGTTGCCTTTCATCCATCCAGCACAACCGTTGTGGTGCAAGCCCGCTTGCGGGTGTCTTTCACCCGCATAACATGCCTGGTTCATGCCCGCGCACCCTAAGTGTGGAAATCATGGCTGTCATTCATCCATCCACCACAACCAGTGTGGAAGTCACGGTTGTCATTCATCCAGCCAGCACAACCAGCTCGCTGCAAGCCCGCTTGCGGGTGTCCTTCACACGCATAACATGCTTTCTTAATGCCCGTGCGCCCGAAGTGTGAAAGTCATGGTTGTCATTCATCTATCCAGCACAACCAGTGCAGAAGTCACGGTTGTCATTCATCCAGCCAGCAAAACAATTCCGCTGCAAGCCCGCTTGCGGGTGTCCTTCACCCGCATAACATGCGTTGTTCATGCCCGTGCGCCCTAAGTGTGGAAGTCACGTTTGTCATTCATCCAGCCAGCACAACTATTGCGCTTTAAGCCCGCTTGTGGGTGTCCTTCACCCGCATACCATGCCTGGTTCATGCCCGCGAACCCTAAGTGTGGACGTTATGGTTGTCATTCATCCAGCCAGGCCAACCAGTTTGGAAGTCATGGTTGCCTTTCATCCATCCAGTACAACCAGTGTGCTGGAAGCCCTCTTGGGTGCGTCTTCCCATCGCCTACCATGCCTGGTTCATGCCTGCGCACACGAAGTGTGGAAGTCATGGTTATCATTCTTCCAGCCAGCACAACTAGTGCAGAAGTCACGTGTCTCATTCATCCAGCCCGCAGAACCAGTGCACTGGAAGCCCTCTTGGGTGCGTCTTCCCATCGCCAACCATGTCTGGTTGATGCCCGCGCACCCTAAGCGTGGAAGTCATGGTTGTCATTCATCCAGCCAGAACAACCAGTGCGGATGTCACGTATGTCATTCACCCAGCCAGCACAATCGTTGCGCTGCAAGCCCGCTTCCGGGTGTCCTTCACCCGCATAACTTGTGTTGTTCATGCCCGTACGCTTTAAAAGTGGAAGTCATGCTTGCTTTTCATCCATCCAGCACAACCAGTGCCGAAGTCACGACTGTCATGCCTGGTTCATGCCGGCGCACCCTCAGTGTGGAAGTCCTGGTTGCCTTTCATCCATCCAGCACAACCAGTGCGCTGGAATCCCGCTTACGGGTGTCCTTCTCCCGCATAACATGCGTTGTTCATGCTCATGTATACTAAGTGTGGAAGTCATGGTTGTCATTCATCCAGCCAGCACAACCAGCGCGGAAAGTCACAGTTGTAATTCAACCATCCAGCACAACCGTTGCGCTGCAAGCCCGCTTGCGGGTGTCCTTCACCCGGATAACATGCGTTGTTTAAGCCCCCGCATTGTGAATGTCATTTCACCATCTTGTCCCCATCTTGTGGACAAAATCGGTACTGCACCCCCTAAAGTGACCGCTGGAGCCACGCAAGCCGCCTTAGGGGTGCTCCGTTCCCCCCTCAGAGGAACTGTCATGCTTGTGGGTGTCCTTCCACAGCATAACAGCCCACTCGTGGGTGTCCTTCACCCGCATTCATGCTCATGTACACTTAGTGTGGAAGTCATGGTTGACATTCATCCATCCACCGCAACCAGTGCGAAAGTCACGGTTGTCATTCATCCACCCAGAACTACCATTGCGCTGCAAGTCCGCTTGCGGGTGTCCTTCACCTGCATACCATGCCTGGTTCATGCCCGCACACCTTAAGTGTGGAAGTCATGGTTGTCATTCATCCAGCCAGCACAACCAGTGCGGTGGAAGCCCGCTTGGGTGCGTCTCCCCCCGCATACCATGCCTGGTTCATGCCCGCACACCCTTAGTGTGGAAGTCATGGTTGCCTTTCCTCCATCCAGCACAACCAGTGCGCTGCAACCCCGCTTCGGTGCGTCTTGCCCCTGCATTGTGAATGTCATTTCACCATCTTGTCCCCATCTTGTGGACAAAATCGGTACTGCACCCCCTAAAGTGACCGCTGGAGTCACGCAAGCCGCCTTAGGGGTGCTCCGTTCCCCCCTCACAGGAACTGTCATGCTTGTGGGTGTCCTTCCACAGCATAACAGCCCACTCGTGGGTGTCCTTCACCCGCATTCATGCTCATGTACACTTAGTGTGGAAGTCATGGTTGACATTCATCCATCCACCGCAACCAGTGCGAAAGTCACGGTTGTCATTCATCAACCCAGAACTATCATTGCGCTGCAAGTCCGCTTGCGGGTGTCCTTCACCTGGATACCATGCCTGGTTCATGCCCGCACACCTTAAGTGTGGAAGTCATGGTTGTCATTCATCCAGCCAGCACAACCAGTGCGGTGGAAGGCCGCTTGGGTGCGTCTCCCCCCGCATACTATGCCTGGTTCATGCCCGCACACCCTTAGTGTGGAAGTCATGGTTGCCTTTCATCCATCCAGCACAACCATTGCGCTGCAAGCCCGCTTGCGGGTGTCCTTCACCCGCATAACATGCCTGGTTCATCCATTTTAAGCCTGCTTCGGTACGTCTTCCCCCCGCATTGTGAATGTCATTTCACCATCTCGTCTCCATCTTGTGGACAAAATCGGGACTGCACCCCCTAAAGTGACCGCTGGAGCCACGCAAGCCACCTTAGGGGGGCTCATTTCCCCCTCAGAAGAACTGTCATGCTTGTGGGTGTCCTTCCACAGCATAACAGCCCACTCGTGGGTGTCCTTCACCCGCATTAATGCTCATGTACACTAAGTGTGGAAGTCATGGTTGTCTTTCATCCAGCCAGCACAACCCGTGTGGAAGTCACGGTTGTCATTCATTAAGCCAGCACAACCAGTGCGGAAGTCACGGTTGTCATTCATCCAGCCAGCACAACCATTGCGCTGTTAGCCCGCTTGCGGTGTCCTTCACCCGCATAACATGCCCTGTTCATGCCCGTTCGCCCTAAGCTTGGAAGTCATGGTTGTTTTTCTTCCATCCAGCTCAACCAGTGCGCTGGAAGCCCTCTTGGATGCGTCTTCCCATCGCCTACCATGCCCGGTTCTTGCCTGCGCACCCTAAGTGTGGAAGTCATGGTTCTCATTCATCCAGCCAGAACAACCAGTGCAGATGTCACGTATGTCATTCACCCAGCCAGCACAACCAGTGGGCTGGAAGCCCGCTTCCGGGTGTCCTTCACCCGCATAACATGCGTTGTTCATGCCCGTACGCTTTAAAAGTGGAAGTCATGGTTGCCTTTCATCCATGCAGCACAACCAGTGCCGAAGTCACGGCTGTCATGCCTGGTTCATGCCGGCGCACCCTAATTGTGGAAGTCATGGTTGCCTTTCATCGATCCAGCACAACCAGTGGACTGGAATCCCACTTACGGGTGTCCTTCACCCGCATAACATGCATTGTTCATGCTCATGTACACTAAGTGTGGAACTCATGGTTGTCATTCATCCAGCCAGCACAACCAGCGCGGAAAGTCACGGTTGTAATTCAACCATCCAGCACAACCGTTGCGCTGCAAGCTCGCTTGCGGGTGTCCTTCACCCGGATAACATGCGTTGTTTAAGGCCGGGCGCCCTAAGTGTGGAAGTTATGGTTGTCTTTCATCCATCCAGCACAACCAGGGCGCACCAAGCCCGCTTAGGTGCGCCCCCCCCCCACCCCATTGTGAATGTCATTTCACCAGCAAGTCGCCGT